>NC_142285.1:40553867-40855653 GCF_965620075.1 Prunus avium
CAAGGCAGTAGGTTTATTTGGGGTGAAAAATGAGGTTTTGTGTTGCTATCCTTTTGCACACCAAACCCAAATATCTCACCTACCCTCATAAGCAAATCCCACTAATCAAGGGATAATCCGTACTTGCCATGCCTTCAAGCCTGAAAATAAAAGAAAGCTCCACTACTTGAAGGAAGCCTGCAAAAAAAAGCTCACACCTCTGAGAAGGATCGGCTGCCACTCTCCCATTTTCTCCCTCTCATTGACTAAGGCTCTCAAGCCTCTCTCTCAATGTAAAGTGTATTATGTATAAATCTCAAATATGAAATGCAAATACAAACATAGTGGACGTAGCCCGATTATGGGTGAACCACTCTAAAATCTGTGTTTTATGTGTGTGATTGTGGTTTTGCCTCTCTAATGATGTTGATCCAAAATCCCCCATCAACAGTCTATATTTGAATAGTACAGTGGTTTGCACCTCTCTTCATTTCTCTTTTCAACTGTTGCTGAAAGTTGGGCGCTGCCTATTTGGAGAAGATTGTTGGGTTTGTGCTCAATCAACAATGTAAGGGACATTAATGGAGGTTTCCCTTCTCTAAATGCATCAAACCAGAGTTCACACCATGATGTGCCATGTGAGCTTGAAATGGCAGAGTTTTTACATGCAATGAATTTACTGTTTTATTAACATATAGTCCCCTGTTTTTTCTCTCCCCTGTTCTTTCTTTATAAATTTCTCTGCCTGCCACAGGTTTTATTTTGTGGCCTGCCATAAAATCTTCACATACACAGAGATCAAATAAGCCCTCTACGAATATTGATCATCAATTGTTCAATTGCAAACAGTTTCAGTTTCAGGAACAAACTAAACTGATGAACACAAGAAGAAAAAATCCCACACTTAGACTTGATGCTTACGTTACAGCGTTGACCACGCCACCACACAACTAGCCACGTGTCAATCTGTTTTCTGATCCGTTGCTTGGATTGGATCCTTCCCCCTTCCAATCTCACCAGATTCACCAACCCAAAGTTATCTCATTTCTCTTGTTCTCAAAAACCTTTTCTTTTGCTTCTTTCTTCAGCTTCCGCGTCTAATTCTCTTGTAGCTTTGAGCCTTGCTGGTTGCTGAGGCTCATTGCAAAATGGGGTTGTTGGGGAAGTTCTTAAGGTTCCTGTTGGAGCTGTGGGATTGCTGCAAACCCACAGGCGGCAACTCTGAGTCGCTTGGGCCTCACGGCGTCTCTGCTGCCACAGTCGGCGTTTCGGGTCTTGCCCACGACCTCTTCAATTTTGAGACCACCTCTCAGGTACCTTTTTTTTTCTTTCATACATTTCAGCTGTAATTGAACCCTGTTAACTGTCTTTTGTTGCTTAGTAGATTTGTGAATTGTAATGTTCAATATTTCTCAATTCTCATTCATAAATATAAATAGATAGGTAAGCTGAATCTGAGTACATGCACAATGATATTAGGTTTCAGCCTTTCTGGGTTTTGTTCATTTTCATCTCATTTTATTAAGGTTGACTTTTTAAAAAAAATTCTTCTTCAATCTTCTATGATCATGATTTAAGGTCCCAGAAGGACTCAGTCAGCATGTTGTTTCATCCAAGAAGGCTCAAGCTAACTGGTAATCAGCAAGCAATTATCTATCTCATTAGTTTAGAATTGGGAAGAAGAAAAAAAAAGGTCTTCAGAAATTTATCTCCATATAATTGGCTGAATTTGACTTCTCCAACTTTCCAAATATGTAAAGGTACAGAAAACTAGTTGCGACGTGGAGAGAAGCAAAGCCACCACCAAGAACAGACGAACAGGCGGCTAAGCTTGTTATACAAACCCTCAAGGGACACAAAAAGGCTGATGTCCAGGTACATTGCCACAATATTCAACCTGTTACATGTTTCTCAGAACACAATTATAATTTGGAATGTGGTAACATAAAATTTCTTTTGTGATTGCTTATCTACAGGGCTTATTGGCTTTCTATGGTCTCCCTCATCCCAATACTCTGGTCCAAGTTTCTGCTGGGGTCCCAACTTCATTGCCTCAAGGAGTAAAGTTTGAGTTCCAGACACTACCAGTAATAAAAACAATATTGCTCTCCAAGAACTCATTTATACCACAACCAGGTACCTTGAAACTAGTTCTGATGGGAAAAATCGTTTTGATGAAACCAGGTCGATGTAAAAGCAATTCCTGATGGAGATACAGTGACTGTGTATGTCAGCACAGAAGATCCCAGAGAATCTTCCTGTGTTCCGAGCGATGTGAAGACAGCAGCCATCCAAAGATCAAAAGCACGCGCTAAGAGGAATTATACGAAGGCAGATGAACTTCACAAAAAAATCATTGATGCTGGATATCGGTAGGATGTTGATATGCCTCTTCTTGCATTAATTAATCGTTTTCAACACAAGTTTCTAATTGCTTTTACCACTCCATTCAGGGTACTGAATGTTCAAAATCAGGAGATCCTTGCCCGAAAGTATCGGATTCGACTGAGGTAAAATTTTATGCTTAATTAGAGGGTGCACTGCACTTGGTCTTCTAGTGAAAGTTAATTGATTCTGAGGAAAAAAAAAACAGGGGTATAGACTCGCCGGAGAGTTCAATGCCGTATGGAAAAGAAGCCAAACAGGAGTTGGTTAAGCTTATTGAGGGCAAGTGCTTGAGGGTCCTTGTCTATGGAGAAGACCGTTATGGCCGTTGTGTAGGTGACATATATAGCAATGGCATATTTGCACAGGTAATATATATCACATAACTTTAATATCTGTCTGCTACAAAATACCAACAAGTCTTCTGATCTCCGTTTTCGATCTCAACCAGGAAGTAATGCTCAAGAAGGGGTGTGCATGGCATTACACCGCCTACGACCAGCGCTCAGAACTTGCAAGAGTGCGTAAAATCATATTATGAATTACTGATCTAGTTTTTTAAAAATATAAACAAAAACTAATAACTAGATAAAAATTGTGAGTTGGGAAATAAAACATAATTAAAACAGAAAAACCTTTAAGTAGTATGATCGTTTCTATTTTCAACTTCTTCACTCATAATATATAGTATGTCGTTTATTTATAATAGTGGGAAGAAGAGGCTCGATTGAAGCGAGTTGGGTTATGGGCTTCATCAAATCCTGAGAAGCCGTGGGAATGGAGAAAGCATAGACGCGATGCCAGATGACATATATATTCTTGACCAGAGGATGAGTTCATTCACATTCATAATCGCCATCTCTGCAGCAAGTAGCCTCCAGCCTCCAGCCCAAGTTGTGATCGTCCAAGCACAGTCCCAAAATTGACAAGTCCCCAGGTGGAGGAGGTTGGGAAATGGCACAGACAACGATGAAATGAGAAGAACACATATGTTATGCTTTTCGCATGTTTTATTCTTATAATTGATTGATATTGGAGACCTTTGAACGTTTTATATGGGAAAAATTGCACCTGCATTAGCTTTAACTCCAGAGTTAGTCCAAAGACAAAACTAAGATAAATTTATATGGATCACAAGATCTCGAGTGTAGAAACAAATACTTTGAACCACTTGACCAAAGGTAGACTTTGATTGCAAATAGAGTTCATATATACTTTATGGATCCAAAATCTGGGACTGTTAGGTTAACGAGAAGCTCCAAAAAATCATTTCTACACCCAAAGCCTAACCGAACCAACACCATCACCTAATGCACTAATTGAGCACGCCACCAAAATCGATGCCATTCATATATGAGTTGGAAGTACAAAAAATGGTAAAAGGTAACAAAATTGCAAGAGAGACTTTATAAAAGCTCCTACCCCATTTCAAAATGAACTAATGCCCTATTAACAAGGTTATTTAATAGGGCTTCTTTTTCTAAAGCAATTCTAGTCTGCTGGAAAATTTGGGAGGCGAGGAATAACCTTCCTTTTCGAGACATCCAACCTCATCCTGCTATGTGTATTCATCTTGCTACTTTGCATGGTATGGACTACAGGAAGCAGAATCACACCACTAAACCTATAATTAATAGACATATGGACATCAAATGGCATCCTCCTCCTGTTGGGGGTCAAAATTAATTTTGATGGGTGAGTCCAAGAGTTACAAAGATCAACTAGATTTGTAATTAGGGATAGTGAGGGCCATGTACTCCTTGCTGGTGCTAAGAAGACTGGGGAGTCGACAATCACGATAGCTGAAGGCATTGCCTTGCGAGATGACCTAGTTCATGCTCTTGACCATGGTTGGCGAAATCTGATTGTAGAAGGGGACTCCAAATTGATAATTGATTGTGTCCTAAGGAAGGTTTCAATTCCTTGGAGAGTTGCTATGCATTAGCTAGGTTGGGCCATGGTCTGACCTCCTCTTGTATTTGGGAGCATGGTCTTCCCTTATTAGTTGTATCTCCTTTCTATTTTGACCTCTTTGGACCTTCATGATCTTGATGTTGTAATTTTCTTTTCCGCATAAAAAATGGTTATTTAAAACAAGCTCCTTTTATTAACGGAATCTAGCCCAATGGAAAAAGACTTTGACTTTCAAACAAGAGGCCACAATACGCTAATCACCTCCAGCAATTTCTTGATAGGCAAACATTAACTTGTCATTGGTTCCACCAGAATGACTTCGAGGACGACAATGGCACTGCAAGTCCACCACTAAAGCCCTCCACCGGAAAAGAACCGCTTGAGTACATAGAATGCAGTATTTTCCATTCTTGCTTCAGGTCCACCACGTCGAAGCAAAGAATTAATTAAATAATACATGAAAAATATAAGTTAAGAACAAACTTACTAGCAGGAACGGAAAATATCTAACTTAACCTTTAAGCATGATTGACCAAAAAAAAAAAAACCTTTAAGCATGATTGAAAAAAAAAACCATTTATCAGATGTGGGGCATAGCATCCCCAATTTACCCCTTACTCATCATACCTAAAGAAGAGAAATTTCCAAAAGCGTTGCCTTTTGGTGGCAATTGGGAAATTTCATAGTGCCACAACCAAATCGAATTCCAGAATGACAAAACTTGGCTACCCTCCCAATTCAGGTCGTCAATTTAATTCACTCCAATATCTCACCTCCCAATTAAATCGTTGAATCTAATGCACTCCAATTTCTCATATCATAATAACATAATATATCTTTACCCCGTTATATATAAACTATGTTCATATATTTTCATTTCCTTATAGTAGAATCCCCGAAAGTGTGAGATTCCATTCCACGGAGATGCCTAACGGCCACTTTGGTCCCCCACCTCAGGCAAGAAACGAAGTCGAAGAAGAAAGGGCTTGGGGTCGTAAGATGATACACACTAGCTAACAATCGTCCTGGTGCCACATCATAGGCATACATGGAATAACTTTTGATTCCTATCTTGGATTTGGAATCGTTGCACAGTTCATATACTTTCACTTTCTTACAATAAAATCATGAAAAGCGGGTGATGTTTTTTTTATAAAAGAATAATTCCAAAACAAAAAAGACTATAACAAATTCATAGTTGATAATAGCATGCCTGTAACACGTAGGATACTAACTTAAACGGTTGACCAAAAGACCAAGACTTGCCTCACTTCCTTTTCCATTCCCTAGAATGTAAGCATTATTACTGTTTGCTTTACCAAACTTCACCAACTGAATATAATATCTAAAAGCTCCTTTAACTCTCTTTTTAGCTTCTTTCTTTAGCTTCTGTTCCGTGTCTGTTTTCCTTGTAGCTCTGAGCCTTCGCTTGCTGAGGCTCAGATTTACCAGCAAGGAACATTGCAAAATGGGATTTTTGGGAAAGTTGGTAAGGTTCCTGTTGGGACCTTGCTCTAAGCCCACAACCACAGGCGACTCTGAATCACTCGGGCCTTACGGCGTCTCCGCTGCCACAGTTGGCGTTTCGGCTCTTGCCCACGACCTCTTCAACTTTGAGATCACCTCTCAGGTACCTCTTCAACTTTGCTATCATTCTTTTGTTTCTTATGGTCTGTAGACTGTAGTGTAAGTAAATATTATCTCAGTTCTCATTCCTTTTTTATGTCTCGGTAAAACAGAAGAAACAAGTAAGGTTAATCTGAGTAAATTAATGCATAATGATATTGGGTTTCAGCCTTTCTGGGTTTTGTTAATTTTCATCCCATTTTATTAAAGTTGACTTTTTCTTTGTTTTCCTTTTCGAATTTTTATGATTATGATCTTAGGTCCCAGAAGGACTCAGTCAGCATGTTGTTTCATCCAAGAAGGCTCAAGCCAACTGGTAATCAGCAAGCAATTATCTATCTCATTACTCTACAATTGAGAAAATTGTGCATATATTTTACTGGATTTTCTGGGTAACATAAGGGAGTGGCTAAGAGTGAAAGACCATTTTTACAACTTATGTCTCTTATTATTTGATTTCTCTAAATTTCCAAACATATAAAGGTATAGAAAACTAGTTGAGGCATGGAGAGAAGCACAACCACCGCCAAGAACAGCCGAAGAAGCAGCTACGCTTGTTATACAAACCCTGAACAGACAGCAAAAGGCAGATGTTGAGGTACACTAAAGAAGCATTGCCACAATATTCAACCTGTTACATGATGCGAACAAATATAATGTGGAATATGGTAACATATAAATTCCTTTGTGATTGCTCATCTGTAGGGCTTATTGGCTTTCTATGGTCTCCCTCTTCCCCATACTCTGGTCCAAGTCCCTGCTGAAGTCCCAACTTCATTGCCTCAAGTCAAGGAGTACAGTTTGAGTTCCAGACACTGCCGGTAATAAAAACTAGTATCGCTTTCCATTTACTCATTTTTACCACAACCAAACCAAGTGCCTGCCTTGAATTGAAACTAGTTCTGAGGGGTGAATTTTATTTGTTTTCATGAAACCAGGTTGATGCAAAAGCAGTTGCAGATGGCGATGGACTGACAGTCTATGTCAGCACAGCAGATCCTAGGGAGTCATCCTGTGTTCCGAGTGAAGTGCTAATGGCGGCCGTCCGAAGAGCAAAAGCACGCGCCAAGAAGAATTACACAAAAGCAGATGAACTTCACAAAAAGATCACTGATGCTGGATATCGGTTTGATATTTATATGCATCTTGCATAAGTTCCGTTAAATTCAGGACACTTGATGTTTAAAATGAGGCAGGGAACTAATTGCTGTTGCAACTTCCATGCAATGCAGGGTATTGAATATTCAAAATGAGGAGATCCTTGCCCGAAAGTGTCGGATTCGACTGAGGTAAAGTTATGTGTTTACAAGATTTCAGCTAGCTGCGACTTATTCTAGTGCTGAAGCTTAAAGTTAATTGTATGAGAAAACAAACAGGGGTATAGATGCACCAGAGAATGCAATGCCCTATGGACAAGAAGCCAAACAGGAGCTGGTTGGGCTTCTTGAGGGAAAGTGTTTGAGGGTCCTTGTCTATGGGGAAGATCAATTTGGCCGCACTGTAGCTGACTTACATTGCAATGGCATATTTGTACAGGTACTAAATATATATATATATATATATGTATGTCACTTAACATGAGTATCTATCTATCTACATATGCTCATAATTAATACCAACAAGTCATCTATCTGATTCTCATCTCCCTTCTCAATCTCAACCAGGAAGCACTGCTCAAGAAGGCCGCTGCATGGCATTACGCAGCCTATGACCAACGTCCGGAATTTGCCAGAGTGAGTAATATCCTATTATTAGAGAGAAATATTACCATCTAGGAGAGTTATTTGATATTTTCATTAAGTTTTTTGATCTCTAAGTAAAGAGATTGATGATGTTTTCTCTAACTAATCACTATTTTGGAGAAGTTACTAAAGATACTGGGCTAGAATGTAGAGAAAGCAAAATATTACTAAAACAACATAATTTTAAACTTTTAAAGTATAATTATTTTTATTTTTCAACATTTTACGCATGTATCAATCATACTAGTGGGAAAAAGAAGCTCGACGGAGGCGAGTCGGGTTATGGGCTTCATCAAACCCTGAGAAGCCATGGGAATGGAGAAAGCGTAGGCGCTGAGGCGGATCATGACATATTTATGACAAAATTAAGTTCTGATTGAAACCTTATGTGTAAGACACAAGATTATGTCTTTAGTGCAAGTACAGTAGGTTTTGGAGTGAATAAGAAGTTTTGTGTAGCTATCCTTGCACATTAAACCCAACATTGTGTAATTATTTGTGTAATATGCTTTCATCTATATTTGAATTGTAGCACAACGGTTTGAAGTTCTCTTCATTTCTCTTTTCAATGTTAGAGCTTTTCCCTGTTGCTGAAGGTTAGATATTTGGGGCCAAAAATCCCAGACAGCACAAACTAACAGATGCTTTGCCTGCTTACTGCAAAACATTGCCAAATTCCTCTGCGCTAGATTTTAGAATTTGCAAGTTGGATTGAAGACAAAGCTTCTTAAAGGAGGTAGATAATGGACAAAGCAGCTTCTTAAAGGAGGTAGATAATGGACAAAGCAGCTTCTTAAACCGAATATGAGTTCTTTCTATTACAGAGTATCACAATTAAACCCAACCTCAGAAGCAAACTCAAAATTTACATTTGGCCTTATTTTGCATCCTCTTCCAATTCATCCGAGTTTGAATCACTTGCATTATAACCTAATCAAACCAACCAGAAATCAATTAAGGTCACACTACTAATGATCAAGACCAACAAAAAATCAATTAGAACCAAGTAAGGTCACACAACTATTGATCCAACCAGCGAGAGAGAGATGAGTACCTGGAGGTTTATTACTCACTTTCCAAACCGAAGTTCGACTTTTCGAAGCTCTATTCATCCAAGCCTGCCCCTAAGTACAGACAAATCACTACCGTCTTCAGAATGCACAACTCACAAGTTCAGAATGAGTTAAGTACAGAGTACAAACATAAATGGCATAGAGATTTAACCAAAATTCATACACCCGTTTGCCCAAAAAACACACAGAAGGGCTAAAACAACAAAGCAACCAAGCCCTAATGAGGCATCAAGAACACATTCATCAATGCTTCATTCATAGTAACAAGACCAGCAAAAACAGAATCATGCATTCGAAATAATGAGGCATCAAGAACACATTCATCAATGCTTCATTCATAGTAACAAGACCCGCAAAAACAGAATCATGCATTCGAAATTTAAAAGTTTTTCTACTTTTAGCCTAACTGATAATAATTTTCCTTCGAAAACTTAGAAGCCCAAACAAACAATATGAAGCACAAGACTCAAAAACCTTCCTTGCCTCTATTTTACCAGTGACCACATTAAGAACCAATCAATTTTATAAATGAAAACAGAGCACTTAAACTTAAAGCCCTTAACCTCCAATCTAAAAATGCACACAAAACAAATATAACAATTTGAAAGCAAAAACTAAGCAGAATCAAAGAAACCCAAAAAATAAAATTCAACCTTTTTGGCGTCTCTAGAAACGCCATAGCCGCTGTAATACATCTGACCCACCAAGACCTGCATGGAGCTATCACCCGCCTTGGCCTCCTTGAGCGTGTCCTGGAACCACCGTTTCACGCAGTCTGAGACCACCCGGGCCAGCGGAACCCGGCTCTGGCCCTCGGAGCTCTCCATCTTCAGCTTAATTCGCTCCGGGTCGACCCGAAAGCTCTCCGATTTGGGTGCTTGTGGGGGCGAAATTCGGACTTGCGAGACTTGTTTGGTGCGTCTGGGCCTGCCTGGGAGCTTGTCCGCAGAGACAACTCTGGTGAACTCTTGGAATCTGGTCGCTGAAGGAATTGCCTTTCCCATGAACGATAAAAGCAAGCAGATTTTTTTTTGGGGGGGTTTTTTGGAATGGGCTTGGAAATGAAAAATGAGGCAAGGCAATTGGTTTGTTATCGAGTTTTCATGGTTCGGGTTTTGGGAGTTTCTGGGATCTGAAACTACACCAGACTTTCAGATTTGTGCAAGATGGGTGATAGTTCGGTGTTTGCATTGTCTTTTTTGGTTGGCGGCTTCTCTAATTAGCGAGACCTTTTCTTCTTTTCTATATAACCTTAATTCAATAAGCAAAAACTCTGGGGATTTACAGTTGTTCTTGTTCTGGCCTTTTCATGAACAACAGGCCTCCAGCTTCACCCAATTTATTTATATTTGGGCTTTTTGATCCTAACCTGGGCTCAACTAAAACACGGGTCTTGAAGCTTTAGCTCTCTTCTTTGACCGCGGACGACAACACGACAAAGAAAAAGAGTTTGATAAGGCTCGGATTTGTTGACGTCAACAAGATAAGCTGACAATAGCCCAGCCCAGTACAGACAAATTCAGGAAGAAAGTGCTTTTCAAAATTCTTTTCTTTTTTTAACCAAGGAAATGACTTTGGCCTCGCTTTTTGACTACATGTACGTCAACCTTTTAAATAAGTTGATAGGTATAGAAGGTGATATTTACATTAACCTTTTGTATAGACAGTGAGGCCGTCACATTGTCACGTAATGTTATTAATATACATGTTATATTATAATGTAGATTAATAACACCATATGATAGTATTACGATGACAAAAGAATTTCTCATATTATGAAGAAAAAACTAATCCATCAACGAAAAATGACTCTGGACCAAACCTGATATAATGGTGGGTTCTCAAATATGCATAGCCATAGCAGTCTGCATCTGCGTGTGGATGATGCTTCGTCTGCATGCATGCTGCTCTTTTCATGTATGTTTTCCTCCTCCAATCCTGTATCTGAATGGAAATTGGTTTTGTCTTAATCTAGTTTTAATTATGCGACCAAGCACAACACAACTGCACTCGAATCTCTAAGTTTGCTTCAACAAGTCTGGCGTTTGCAAAGACAACTTGAACAAATTCTTTATATTCCAATTGCAATGCAAACAATTGAATATACCCAACTTGTGTTTATTTTACGAGCGTCGTTTTCGATCCTATCCTACATCCCATGTCCGAATCAAGACACTGCTTTAGTTTATTATGCTTCTGGGAAAATACGTATGTTTCTATCTTTCTCCTCAATCTCATGGATTCTTCTCTTAATTAATTCAGGATAAAACGTGCTTATCTTAAGGGATAATTAACAACTTATTTTTGGCAAAATATGTGCAACTAGTCAAAGCTATCTATTTCAATTGTGTAATTGCCGTCTTCAAGTGTATTTGGACCCTAACTTACGCAAATGCGAATTAAATTGCACATTACTCAAAGACTCGGTAGATACCGTGCTTATGTTAAACATTCACATAAGATTCATGTTTTATTTATTTATTTTAATAATACGATATTCTAAATTATTTTAAAAGAGCTGAACATAAACCACATCTCTTACGTATGATTATATTTAAATTTTGTTAGCTTCTCAAATTTAGGAATTTAAATAACAAATTTCTTGTACATACGTTATGGAAAAAGCTTGCCCATATGTTAACTACGTTTTACGTGAAAATTAATGTAAACAGTTATCTGTATGTGACATGTCTGGCTGCATAAGAGAATCACGAAAGCACAACTTGTTAATTAATTGAGTAAATTGACCATTTCACATACGTACCCCACAACATGCGTAAAGAAATTATTGAAATCAATAAAAAAAAATTAGTGGGAGATTAGAGTAAACATGACGTGACTAGACTAGACTAATCACTATAGCACGATTTGGATGGAATATGATAAAATGACCTGGAAATAATTATCAGTTTGATAAGCTACTTTCTCAACCAAAACAAAGAGTGCTCAGAATTAGATGTGGGTTTATTTTCAAGTAATTATCAATCAGTTTCCATAATCAACAGTTTTTATATCTAATAGGATAGGAGCATCAAATTATCAACATGGCCCTCTCACGATATCATCATTTCAACATAACTTTAAACTTTGTGGGTTACAGGTGGAAATCTCAAATCAAAGACTTTTTTCTTTTCTTTTTTTCCTACGCATGTTAATTTCAATATAAATGTGTGTATGTGCAAATACCTTTTGTTGGGTTGATTCTCATTCAGTGCTCATGAAGTGATGGGCTCGGATAAAACTAACTAATTTCCCTCTCTTATTAATATTAATATGACTTGGGATAAGGTTGAGAGTGACAATTCATGGAATATTTGAGGGATAGGAATAAATTCCACATAAGATTCATTCAAATGTTGGATACCTAACAAGTTCCAGGCTAGGTCCAAATTCACCCTCACCCACCTCGCCCAAATTGAGAGGTGGTTCGGGAATATACCTCTTGCTCAGCATATTTTTGTTCTTTCAAACCATAAATTTGATCTAAATAAGAGAGAAGATGTAGAGAGCGAAAGTCAAATTCTCACCGTGAATTTAAGATAAACTCTCTGTTACTAAAAAATAATGAAAGTTGTGGCTTGTGCGATATTGGAAAAAATTATGTTACAAACAAGTTATCGCATGCAGTTGATCAAAAAGACCAATCAAGGAACAGTTGAGATCTTGTCGGGTTGATGTCATCCTTTTAACGTTAAGTTTCATAGTAGTTGCAAAAAGCTTGGATGATCGTGAGACCTCCTCTCCTCTCCTCCTCATCAATTATATAATATAGTTCTTGTAATATTCTAAATCATTTAACTTTGATGTGTCACAGAGTAGTGGTCCTCCATCTATGTAATTCTTTTTTAATTTCCCAATATTATATAAGTTTGTAAATAATAATATTTTATAATCAATGAAGAGGTTCAAGAAAATTAGGAGAAAGTATTATAGGAGTGCTTATTCTTTGTGTTAGATAATGAAATGAGCATTTATAAAGGTGGAGAGACGTTGCTTTCCATAGCGAGCAATTTCCCATGAGGGGGTTTGTTTCCATGCTAATTTCCTCTTAGTATTGTTTTGAAGTGTGACTCCTTGCTTTAGTCAGATTAGGTGACTAAAGTTTAGATGGCAAGCAGTTGTGGGTTAAGGTCAATTGGTCAAGTGATATGTTCGCTTCCTTGCACTTAAGTTCCATCTCCCTCCCTATATATTAGAATAGTTTAGAATATTATTTTTACCATTAAAAAATTTAGATGGCTAAACTCATTTATAGAGTTTTAGATTCAATTCATAGTTAGAGAAGACTTAAAAATTATTGTGAGGAGCCAACTGGGTCTAGTCCAGTGAAAAAGAACTTTGACTTGTAGACCATTGATCTCAGGCTTAAACCCATATGACACTTTGATAGTGTGTGAGAAACACTCCACCTCCCTTCCCTCTTCACCTTGTAGTTTAGACTATCACTTGTATTTAAAACGAAAAACGAAAAACCCTCTTGTGAGGGAGTGCTTGGTAAGAAAATGTATGAGGTAACATATGGGATTTATTGACCATAAAATTAGCGTTTCAATTAAATGTTTAAAGTTGTATAAGCGGTTATAACTTATATAAGTTAAATTGCAGTATTATCATTAATATCAGGCAATTAACCGAAGGCTGGAGCAAGCTTGTTTCTCATTTACAAAACGGTGTGGTAATCACGCAGCCCCGCCCATGAGGTAGCAACTTTTGTTACTAGAGAAGGAGGTTATCATAGTCCTCCAATGTGATCGTTTAATTTGTTAGCTATTGATGCAAACGTTACTTGTCGTATTTGAATAAAATCTTTCACCTTTGGTAATTAAAAAATATATATATAAACGAAAACGGAACATCAGGACCCTCTCGAAGATGTTCTTTATTTTTTTAAAACAAAAAATTCGTACAAATAATTGAAACGACACAAATGGACGACCATTATTAGGTTTTGGGGCCTAAAAATCAACGGACACGAATTGCTGGCACAATAAAGGGTCCCACAAAACAAAGAACATGATTGTCACGAAATACATGTGACCAAATCTCTTCCAGTGGTTGAATCGTTTAAGTCCGACGAGATGAGGTCGACGCTCAATATATGTTTCCGCTGGACGCTAATTTGTGTATGAACGTCCACGTGGACATAACCGGCCCCTACATATGCATCTGATGAAATAAAGCCCACCGTACACGTGGCTTAGAGTTTTGTTGAAATAATGCAAAGGAAAAATTGAATCGACTTGGAGGAGACTATTACAATTTCCGGAGATCTTATCACTTTATTTTAGAAGTAACCATGATCACTCATGAGTCCAGGACTCACGAGTCAACAATCACCACCTCGCCACTTTGAAACCAACGAGGGATTAATATTGACTATTCATCATTGTCGCTTAATAATGGTGGAGAATGTTGACAAAATCTTGCATCAATGTCAACCAGTCTAGTTGTAGTTGTTTCATTAGAGAGTTTTAAGTTTGGTTCAAATCAATGTGAGACGGCTATACATTTATAGCGAGTTCTATATCTAATAATTGTGCCTTGTTTCACTCCGGTGACCAATAAAAAAGTTTGGTTCCATTGTTTGAGGGACTAGTAACACCAATTTTCAATACATGAACAGAGGATCTGAATACTGGTTAGGTGTATTTTTTTTTTATATACTTATTAATGAAATTCGCTTGACGAATTTACTATTTAAGTTATACCTAATCGGTTTTCGAATCCTAGATCCTCACTGGCTAAATGACAAGTTTAGATGTATTTTTTTATGCTTATTAATGAGATTCACTCTACGAATTTACTATGTAAGTTATGCCTAACCGGCTTTCAAATCCTGATCCCCATTAGCTAAACGACAAGTCGAATGCAGTACATTTACCCAAAAATGAGAGAGGTGGCACTGTATCTGCAACTCTTCATTATTAATACAAACAGTTTACTCTGAGTCTGTGACTGACTCTCCCAGCTTCTGCGGAACTGGTTCTTCTTCTTCACCCTAGTTTTTTGTCCTTTTGTATAAATATACTTGGCTTAAGGGTATATAATACATATATCTGTAGGATACGAAAATAAGAAACCTTAGCATATTCGTAAAAAAATCCAAAAGCACCAAAGGTTATTAAACAAACACGTCTTTATTGAAAAAGGAGAGTACCATAATTCTACAGACGCTGCAGGATATGACCAAAAGAGTTTGCTCAACCCCATCGGCTCCACCCAACACCAGAACCAGAGACACAAACAACCAAAAACAAACTAAAATGCAAAAACAACCACGAAACAAACCAAACAACACCTAGCCAGGGGCTTACATTTCTACTACGACACCACAATTTCACAGTAGATTCAGCCCATAAGGTGCCTACACGTCAGCACCCTCTTATTTTAGTAAATACTAAAAGTAGAATCCCGCTGCACAGGGGCCCGCAGGGGATTATTGTGGTCTTTAGATTGCGAGGACCAGACCCGGCACGGACTTCCCGACCCGATCGGAGACGCTGCTCTCCCAAACGGACGGGCAATGGAACGAGGTAATCTCGGCCGTCGATGACGAGGACTTGGAAGAGAAGCTGGACGGCGAGGATTGAGCGGAGGACGACGGAGAGGTGTTGTTACCGAGGCGGGTTACGGTGAGGGAAGTGTTGAAGTACTCCCTGACCTGGGTGACTATCCCATGACTGACGGTCCAGGCGTGGACCCAGGAGATGGAGCAATCTCGGTCGCAGCCTTCGACGAGGACGGTGGGCCCGAAGCAGGCGAAGGACTGGGGACTGAACTGAAACGATTCGTTTTTGTCGCCGGTGAGGAGGCGCATCAAGAACTGGTGGGTCGGCGGACCATGGAACCACCACTCGATGTCCGGGGCTACAATCTGGTGCACCGTGTGTACGTCACGCGAGCTCAGGGCTTCATAGAGGGCGAGTACCACCCTTTGATTACTGGAATCACTGTCTTCCAGAGTTTCCTGAGAGTTAGCCAGTTCTAGCCTAAGCACCCAGGCAGCTTTTCTCAACACAAGAATAGAGGGGTAGAGAGAGAAAGGAAAAGTAATTGGAGTTTTAGAGAGAGAAAAAGTATTGAGATTTTGTCGTGAAGAAATGAGAATGGGCTTTTGGGAGAAGATGAGGGGGTGTTTTATAGAATTCGTGGATTGTGATTTCGTGATTGGGTTATTCTCTACACCCGTTTGTACGATTAGGCTATTGGAAATGGCCAATCAGAGTGCTGATTTTCAGTTATGCGCCTCGGGATGGGTGACGTGGCGTGTTGTGATGGGTTTGGTGGGCTGGACTACGTGGCTTGAGAATAGGGGGGCGCGTTATTTATGGGTACGCGTATCGCCAGGAGTGAGTAAGGTGAAGGGCGAGGGTGACACGTGAGAGAGAAACAGTCAAGCCAACTTTTCTTGACAAATTGGGCCCACCTTGTTGTTTTCTTTGCTTTAAAACCCACCTAATTGGTAATTGCGTTAATGTGTTAATCTTATATGCTGTTGAGAAGTTAATCTTAATTGTTTACGCTATTGGCTTCATGATGAGTCGTCACTAGCTACGAATTTATTGAAGTTTTTCATTGACCAAAACAACAAAGGGTTTATTTTATTTTATTGACCAAGAATCTATTACATTACTGTTGTGGATAAACTTTTTGTTTTTCTAATTATTTAAGAGTTACTGATTAGTTGAAGTTTTTTATTTATTTATGGAGAAACGGAAAACTTACAAACGGAAGCGACAAGGGCATGCAGGGCCAACTAAATCAAAATAAAAAGGAACAGAGCATCCTAAAGGAAGCCCCCACTCCCACAGATGGGAAGGGTTCAGATTATGGCCTAAACTAGCTAAAGAATTAGCCGTGAAGTTTGCTTCTCGGAAAACATGCTGGAAGGAAATTTCATCACAGTAAGAACTTAGCAGCTTAATGTCTTGTACCAGGAGTTGAATACTCCACGGGACAGAAACCTTGTTGTTGATATAGTCAATGATGAGCTTGGAATCTCCTTCAACTAAAACTTTGCGCCATCCATTGTGGATTGCATGGGCTAGACCATCACGGAGCGCCAGGCATTTAGCCACAGTTATTGAAACTTGACCAGAGTTTTTAGCTCATGCGAGTCGGACGTTACCATTCCAATCCCGGATGACGAAACCAGTGGCAGCCAGGTTACCACGCACCGAGCCATCAAAGTTTAACTTTATCCAATCAAGGGGTGGTGGTTTCCATTTAATTGCATGCACACCTTTGGGATTCAGAGGAGGAGTGGAGTTGATTTTCCAATAGTCTAGACCAATCTGACCAGTAGCATGAAGAGCTCTAACTGGATGCGAGGCAATGTCTTTAAACACACAATTATTCCGAGCCTCCCAAATTTGCCACCAAAGAAGGAGAGCTTTGGAAAGAATATTTGGGCCATCCTTATCCATCAAGTGAGGGAGAGCATCCAGCCATTCAATACCATCAAGATTCTGTTGGAGAGGCAAAGGGCTTATAGAGGTGCACCTCCACATGTTGATAGCAAAGTGGCATTCAAAAAATAAATGGTTAATAGTCTCCATGTGATCAGTACACAGAGGACATTCAGGATTGATATTCGGCAAGTATCTGTGTAAATGATAAAAGAACAAGTATGGGAATGGATACGGAGAATTTTTTGGGTATGGTGTTCGGAGAGGGGCATGGATGGTATTTTAATCCCCTACTCAAACCCTCTCCGTCTAGAATATATATAAAATAAATATGATATTAAAGTGATCAGTCCTGTTGGACCACAGGAGTCCATGAAATTGTGGTCACCCACCGTTGGATATTAATCCAATTGTTCAAAAAAAAAATTAAAAAGGAGTGCAAGAGTGAGTGAACCGTTGAATTTACATCCAACCGTGAGTGACCACAAATCTCTTGGACCCTTGTAGTCCAAGAGATCGGGACTGTTAAAGTGATTGTGCCAACTAAATTTTAAAATTTAAATTATTGTATTATATATTTATATAATTTATACAAATCTTAAGCCACATTACTTATATATTTAGTTAACTTCCAATTAATATGTAAACATTCTTATACATAAATATTATATATATTCATTATCTTGTCTTAATTATATAATTTTTTTCTTTCAACAAAATAGTTTTATACTGATTTTTTCTTCTATAATGGGGCGGTCGGGGAACTCATTTCCCAACGAAGGTGGGGATGAAAAGTCTCCGATATGAATATTATTGGTATGAAGACGAGAATGAAGAAAAAAAACTTAATAGAGATGCGGATGGGAATGACATACCCACCCCCAATTTGACGTATTACCATTCCTATTGAAAATGTGGCTTAACCAAAAGGGTGGGTAAAAAGTAGTTGGTAACTCCAATCCACAGTGACAATCTTTTCCCAGTTACGTTGCTTTTTGTTTAATTGGAAATTTAGATATTGGGTTAGCAAAAGTAGGGGGTTGAAAACTGAAGCCGGTCGATCTCGAACTTTTCGGTAATGCGGAGGGGTGGGGACAACTGGACCGGCGCAAAAGAATAATAACGTAGTTTACTTGAAAGCGAGGGGTTTGCCTTTGTAAAGTTGAAGGATTCTAGTTCCTGACTTTCACGTTGGTTTTCGGACATCTCTGTTGTATACTCTTAATCTTATGGTGTTATAATAAAGCATCTTTTTCAAAAAAAAAAAAACAAAAAAAAAAATGAATGACCCAAAAAAGGGTCCACAAAAATGGTATAGTATAGTAGTAGCCAAATTGGACATCAATGTGATGTGAGTGATGGAAGCTATTCGTTTATTAGTTGCTCATATAGTCAGTCTCTCATGGAATGGGACGGGATCAAATTGCTTTTCTTCAAAGTTCAAAGTTCAAAGTTCAAAGTTCAAACTAACTAATTATCCATTAATTTTCTCAGAAATTAATGTCACAAAACCAGTCCAAGACGGCATATTAATTATGAACATTAGAAGAAGTTTTACTCGTCCCAATAAGCATTGCATATAAACTTTTGATTATTAGTCCAGTCCAATCCATTATAATAGGGGATGTTTGTGGTTGCAAAGCAGTTTGGGACTTGGCCGCCCATCCTGGGTAAATGGAGACAAATTGATTTTGGATCTTCCAGTAGGGACAAGTACTGATTTTGTATTGTCCAATCCACTCTCCAGTAGAGAGGAGACCAGAGAGTAGAAAAAGCCACTATGATATGATGAATTAGCATTTAGTACAATGCTAGACTGGATGCCACTGATGACTGCATCCACTCTTTTTTTTTGGTGACTGGAATCCAGACCACATTGTTCTGTCATTGACTCATTGAGAAAAAAGAAGAAGAAAAAAAAGATCCTGAAATATACAGCTACAACAATAGCTCCAAGTTTACCAAACATGGAATGCTTCATCAATTCACTGTTTTGAAAACAACAGGTTCACTCACCCACAGTAAATAGGTTGAATTGAAAGTAATTCACCAAAGTCAAAAAAGGAAGAATTTGAAAGGTAAATTAAGATCACCATGATTCATTTCATATTCATGTCATAGAGGATGCCACGTATGCCTAGCCACTGGCCACTGTAGGTAATATGTATTTTGTAAGGCATGGTAAATGACAAAGACTGGCACTAGTTGTGAAGTGCAATCAAAGTCGGTTCCGATAATATTTTCGTCACTTTCCCTGGAATCACATCATTTTTTTTTTTAGGAGATTCTTCGTACAACTTTTGGTTAACATACACTAAGAAAACTTTAATGCTTTTGGGATTCTCCTTACTCATCCATGGAGCTAGTAAACAGGTTACGTTTTGGTAGGTTTCAATTTGGGGGTTCTTTCAAACCCGGGCAGGTAAGAAACTACCTAATCCCCAAAAACATTTGTCATAAAATTTTATTTTTATCGACTAAGAAGGAAAAATACTTGACTTCTTCTTCGTCGTCTTCTTACACTGTAAGGAGCCGAGCAGTGTTCTTAAAGAAATGCATATTAACAAAACCATGAGACCTACCCTAAGCTATATTATCTACTAATAGGCCTATAAACACACAGAATAAAAGGAAAGTAAACAAATATACTCAACTAAACCGAGCTTTAGGTTAATGAAGGTGCTAAAACGGTGGATGGATGTGCTTTTTCCATATGGAACACATTTTAACCTGACTAAAATATTAGACATTTCAGGAAAACATGGGAGTCCTCATCATCTCCCAGTTGTCGTTTGGTACCGGCCTTCCATGGCCGCTTTCGGCAGCTAACATCACCAAATATTAAATTCTAGACTACGTACTGTCAACTTGGTCAAAGCATGCCAAGCAACCAAACTACCACCAAAACCCATCTAACACATTACAATTCTGCATATAACAGACAAAATTGGCAAAAGAACCTGCACAAGAGTATAGGCGTACCTAGGGAAGGGCTTATACTGAAAATTCAAAAGAAAATAAATAGTTGAAGATCGAAAAAGAAAAGTGGTGAAAAGAACAATTTACCAGACAAGTGAAAAAGCAAAAGAATGTAAGCAGAGTTAGAAACAAGAGCAAATGACTTGGTTTCTGCTTATGCTGATTGATGGTGGAGAAAAACAAAAGTAAAATTGTTCAATAGATCACTCTCAAGCTACAACGGAAACCAAGGCTATCTAATATTCAGCAGGCTGTCATTTATGATGAGAAACAAACCCTAAACCTAACATAAGCAAGCAAGCCCCACAAATGAACAACAAAACAAAAGAATTCCTACCAGAATACTTCACCGGGCCAGGTGACCCCTGTCATCATGCAGCCATGGTACCAACTCCACGTGCATGTCACTGCTTAATGAAAGCATGTCCTCTTTGCTGCCATATAATACCAGAAATCCTAGTAGGTGTGGATCATATATGGCGTAAATGCCATTCTAGAAGTCTGTAATTTGAGCACCTTAGTTACCAAATTCTAATGAATATCCATCATACTCTTAGAAAATAGGGAACAAATAAAAAACACAAATCTGGCAAACATGAATATCCACCATGTAAGCTTACAAGACAGTAAACCCAACAGCTATGAGTATCGCAGTCACTCCTGTTTGTGGTGACCTCAGCATGTACTCATCGACCAACACATCTTCCTTCCTTCACCACCTCTATTTGCATTTGCATTCATTGTGATTCTTAGAAAAAGACTCTTAAATATTGGACAAAACATTTCCTGGTTTCCATTGCCTAATATTGTCCAAAACTTGTCAAAACCCTGCTGCTTAAAAGTCCTGCAAACTGTGTCCTCTCTTTTCCAGTTCCTGAATATCATCAGTAGATGATTGAGCAAAAATGATAAGTATTTCTGAACATTATTCAATTTACTCTAATTGTGTGACCAACATCCACTATAGACTTTATTGCTCTCTATAGTCCATTGCGCCTCAATAACAGAAGCTATTTCTCTTTACCATCTACATGTCACCAGTCTTAACCACTAGATTACTTATAGTAGTTTTGTTATCATTCATATAATTCATTGCTAACCCATACCCCTAGTAGGTGGAACTGCCTGAAGTCAAGACTAGTCTAGAGCTAAAAAACAAGCATCCGTTATGGTTTCGGAATAAGAAAGAAGAGCTTCCAAGTCGACTCCCGCTTGTACAAAACCATATAAAAGTTAACAAGATTTTAAGCAGGCCAAACCATTCTCAGAAACTCAACCACAAACGCAGGTAAGAAGAATTTTAATCAAATATTTCTTTCTCAATAGATTAAAAGTAAAAGAAAGAGAAAGAAAACCACAAATATATTACTCAGTCATACACAGTAAACATAAGAGTTCTAAGTCAGATAAAAGCAATAGAAAGAGAGAAATGCGCAATATATTACTCCAACAGAAATATTGCTAAGTAGAAATAATAGAGTAGATCATTTATTTGTGCCTGAATCAGAATGTGCCATTAAACTATCAACTATCACATGTTAACTAATGGTGAAAAAAAACAAAACAAAAAACACTGATGCATTTGAACACTCACAAAAGAAACTTGTTTAAAAATTTAATTCTACAGAAATTCATATACAAATCACAACGGTATAGAAATAATATCTTCATTTGTGGGGCTCTGTACCCTCCCTTTCTATCAGCGAGGGTGCAGGTGGGGTCATAGTTTCATCCTTACCTCTTACATAAGACTCTTCTTTCACTGTGGAAAGTGGCCTATCTGGACTATAAAATCCCTTTGAAAGTCTGCTAGGACTTGGAGAACCACCAACGCTAAACTTAGTTGGGCTAGAGTAGCTTCCCAGAGGAGAATTTGGAGCAGATCTAAATTCAACCACTCCATCTTCACGAGCCAAAGGTGAAATTGGTAGCTGGCTGCCATTATCCGTTTGTTTTCTATAAAACTTTTCTTCTACAATGTCATAGGAATTCCCAGTCCTCACTTCCTGAGCAAGAGAGCACCAACAACAGCAAAGCCACAACGTACAATCAGCCAGTGCTGGTTCACCAAAACAGAAGTTATAAGAAGGCAAACTGAATCTCTTTCTCATTTGGATCCTCCAAAAGCCACCATAGAGCAAACCAAATACACAGAGAACAAGCCCAGTAACTCCAAGAGCCTCCCGAACAGTCTCATTGTCTATATTAACAGCAGCCAAATTAAAAATCCAGAAGGGAGCCATGCAAAACAGAACAAATGTCATAATGTGAACATACATGTTCCCAAATCCAAGCCTCTCCATATTCCAGCCGAACACACAAAAACCACAAAACAGTGAAAGATATGCTAGCGAAATATCATCCCAAATATCAAGTACCCCTCCACTCCATTGTGGTCTATTCTCAACGACACGCTGTTCACTCCTTGCTGCAAAAGAATATTTTCTCTCAAATGATTTTAACCTTAACCTTTCTTTTCCTTCACCGGTGCCAATCCGAACTTGTGCTTCCTCATCCACCACCTCTGAATCATAATCCTTCCCAAGGGGACTGATAATGTTGTATATACCAGCAAATGCAGGGGCACCAATAGCAAAAGTTATACATATTCCAACTCCTATGGGTGGTCGTTCAGATCTCCTGTAACCCAAGTTTAAGCCACAAAGCGCATATTGACCAAAGCAATTCAAATGAAGCAGACCAACAACCACCATCATGTGGGCCCATTCATGTGGCTTGTAAGTCCCATTTTTACAGTAAATCTTTCTAAGTCTGGAAATGTCTTCTGGTTTCCATCTACACAGAAGTACAAGGTGGTAGAACCGCTTTGGATGTTGGTACAAACACATAAGAGTAAAAAGTGCATTGAGAATTTGATTATTGACTTCAAACCATGCATCTCTTTGGGACTTCTTTGGTATTGCCTTGTTCAACATTCCAGTCATGACAAGAAACAGAATTGCACCCGAAACAGCAACACAGGTGATCCACACAAAAAGAGCCATGTTCATTGGGTTCCTAATCCATTGTTTGCTCATTTTCATGAGTGAAACCCAATCAATTTTATGGGAAAAAACCCCGTTGATTCGTTCTTTAAAACCATGAGCACTCGAAACCACAGATCTTGAGATCTCATCTCTCTCCTCAGCTATGCGCTTGAAACTTGCAGATGCAGAACCAAATTTGAGGAACCTTATTCTATTATTAGGAACAGCATCAGGGAACCTTTTTGGAGACTTTACATTGCTTAACAATGTCTTCTGAGATATGGAAACATCAAAGGGGATATGACCCTTCACTTCACTGCCATTAGATTCTTCAATTTCCTCTTTGTGGTTTCCACTATCAGTTGAAACCATTTTCAAATCAAGAACAAATTTTTCCAACCAATATCAGAGTTGTGGCATCAAGGTCCCAACGTGTACGTTTTCGTCAATATTTTCACTGAGGTTTAAAGTTGAAATCCGGGTAATACATCACATGGAATATTGAGCATAAAAGTGTTCTCGGAAAGAGGAGAAGCAAGGAATCTACAAGTAAAGAAACATTGAAACAGAAGACTTTAATCCCCGGAAGCAAACCCAAGAACCAAAACCATTAATCAAGAGTAAAATATCATATATAGAATTCGACCCAGTTGATAAAACACAAAACATGAGCATAACCTCATGTAAAGAAAAAGAGGCTGCCACAGTAGCCCTTACAAGCTAAGCATCACTATTAATTAACAACCATAATTTTACAAAGAAAAAGGTAAGCATCACACTTCAAAATCCAGAAACTGATTCAAAGAACCATCCTTCCATCAACAGAGTAGTCACAGGAACAATGGGAAAACACCCAGAACGTAAAATTTACACATTTTATTTATTTATTAAAAACGAAGATGATTGATGCCCAGATGAACATATGCAAGAAGAATTAATCAGATAAAGAATTGCAACCTTAATAGTACAGTGAAGAAATGTAAAATCTACTGTACATAAAAAAAGGCAAAGATTAAGGCATACCTAAAAAACGACGAAGAAGCATAAGAGAGTGGAAGAAGCTTTGAATTTGGGTCCGAATAGAAATTGAACACCTCTGTTGGTTGCCGTAATCAAATACCCTCCATTGAATTTGAGGTTGCTAGTCGCTAAACCGACAAACTGCTCAAGATTTTGCAAGTTACAATAAGATCAGGTAAGGTGCACTTGCAAAAGCTGGTGGCGGGGGCCCAAGAAAAAAAAGAAAACATCCAAACGGCGTCGCTTTGTGTGTCTTTGGCCTGCTACGAACTACGTCGTTTCTGCTCCTCGGGCTTGCTTGCTATTGCTGCCCTTTGATAGGGGTGAAAGCTGAAAGCTGAAAAGCATGTCTATGGAGCGATGTCATGTATTAAAAATATTCCAAGGTTGGCATCATAATCCTGGTTGAGCAGAAAAAACTTGTGTGGAAATGATTCCATTAGACGCGTGGAATGGAGCCATTGGACCCCATTGTTGTTCTGTATTTTGCGCTACCTTTTGGTGGTCAACTGGTCAATCATGTATTTCCCAACCACTTGGACACGATGGAGGAATTCACGTATTGCTGAAATTGTCATAGTCAAGCTCAGGATCTTAGCATAATCTCTCTAAGAAAATGAAACACGATTAGTTGTCTACGCGCATGCCACACACATGTTCAGTTAATTTCTTATCACCGTTGTTTGTGAGAAACGCCTTTTATCAACAATCAGAAACTACGTGTCTGCTTGCTGATGACTAATTGTAACACGAATGATGTTTCGTGATCTCAATGAATTGGCGACGGAAAAGTTTCTTGCTTACCAAGACCAAATTTACTTGACAAATTGACACGAGTGTCAAAAGTTAACATAAATCCCATACATTTTAGAAGCCAAGGCAATTCATATCATGGCTGTCGAATATACATCATACATAAATCTCATCGAAGCTCATAAAAAGTCGAAAACACTCTGATTAAAAATAAAAAAAAATCCAAAAACAACTACAATTTAGTACCCGTACATTGCCAATCAAGTGTAACGAAATTACAAACCCATGATAATAAAATTCAATCTTCAAGAACAAATGGAGAGCCACACAACATTTCATAACTTTCGAACTTAGGTAAGATCATCCTCCTCCAGTTCCTTGGATTTCAGCTTTTCCTTCACTCTCAGCAGTAGGGTTGTCTTCCATGAATCCTACACATAAATTCACACAGAACATCGTAATAAGAATGCGTCATTTCAACATTGGATTGAAAATGTTATAAGCTGAAGGAAACGCAAATAATGAAAATAGGTTTCTAATGGAACCATAGTATCACATTTGAAGAAACATACCAGTGGGGTCATACTATCAAATTCCTTAACCACATCAGTGAACTTGGCAACGTCTTCCTCATCAACCGATGCTGCAATATCCTGCCACAAAACAAAAGATTTCTTCATGACAATGACTTCCTCAAAATAGCAATCTTGTTTGGTGATCGAATTACTACTTTCAAACAAAATAATCTGAACTGAAATTCTTCCAATATCAGAGTAACTCACCGCTAAGAACCTGTACTCCCTTGTTCCTGAAAAAGTAGGATCTAATTCCTGCATAAGTGCAAACATTATGTAAGTATGCCAACTGATACGGTACAATATCAAAATCCTAAACAAGAGCAAAATTTAGACCTGATATCGCTCTAATGCATTGGTGATTGCAACAGAATCTCCTTTACAAAGTTGGCATATTCCAGCATTAAGAAGATGCCCTTTAACTCCATACTTGAGCAGGTTATTGTTGAGTGAGTGCCGAGCAATTTCTTCATAGATTTCAATAGACTTGGGATACCTGCAGAGTAAAACACACTTTTCACTTATTTTCCCACATTTGCATCAATGAGAAGCAATAAGTATGTCTCCTAAATAAACTGAAAATAGGTTACAGCATTGTATGATTATTCATTTTAAACTAGAACAAGGTTCTAATCAAATTTTTTAATTATAAAAAAAAACTAAGCAATGCTGGAAAAGTAGTAAGAATACACACAAAATGCCATTTAAAGTAGAACAAGTTTCTAATTAAATAAGAATCACCAAGTAAAGCAGGAAAATGGCAAGAATACACACAAAATGTTTGTGCTATCGAGTGCTGGGTAGACAGACTTACTGTTCAATCTGTGCAGCAAATTGAGCAACTTTCTGTTTGCACTGATTGGCCGAAGTTGTTACTTCTTCATTTTGGAAGAAATCAGCTGCCCTTTCAAAGAACTCAATAGCCTTCTCAATGTTTTGTTCAGATTCATATAGTTCGGCAATTTCCTGCAAAGGAAAAAATGTATCCCATGTTACAGAATGACATTTATGGTTTCCATAACATCATAAACTACAGACGTATTCTGCAGAAAAGCATCAAGGCCCATACAAGTCCCCATCTTCTATTCTTTTCTATTACATACGTTATCTCCTATTAAGTTATTTCAATCATTTTGTATTAATTCATCCCATGTTAGTCTTTAACAACTTCTTGATATTCTACCTTCTATTTTAATTAAGCCTCATTTGGTTTTGGGTGAATTTAGCAGTCTAGATTGTATTACTCTATCTAGAACTAGCTTCTCTAACTGTTAGAGCAAACAAAGTTAGAATGGAAAAGGGAACTGCACACCATTGCAAGCAAAAATTTAAAATACCATCTCAAAACAAAAGATGGATTTCCATAAAGCTGTGAAAACAATACCTTATAATATCTTGCAGCCATATTAAGCCTTCCAATATCACACAGTAAATTTACAGCCTGCTCTAAGCAAGAAATGGCCTCTGCAGAAGACAAGAATTAAGATTATACTATTCATAAGTAGATAATTGAAAATGGAAACGCAAGCAACAATGGTTTAAAACTATAGCATGCCCAAACTATATAAATTCCATCTCACCAAAGTAGTAGTAGTAGTACCATATAATAACGAGATGAACAAAAGGGAAAGTACTTACACTAACCAACTATTCTACCCAAGTAGCTTAGTTTGATTTAAACTGTTTCAAAAGCCATGACCCAGCTAACACGGCTGAAGTTCCTTTTAGCCTAACAAGGGATAACCAAAATATCTATGACTTATGGTGCAAATGGAATTAACCATGCCAATTTTGTATTTCTAATAAAAACAATTTCATTTCAGATGACTTTTTCAAAATGTCTGATTCCAGACTGAAGCTTTGTATATGTGAGCCATCTCCTTTTGCAAAACTGAAAGCCTGAGCAAACAGGTAGGCTCATATTCTTGATTTTCCGGATGATTATTTCCCCTTCCAGGACTTTGTGGGCTGTGGGGAAGCATCATAAATGTAAGATGTAACATAATACATTACACATACATACCATTTACAGATGATTTCTTGTAGCAATGTGCAGCATCAACATAAGCTGTGGCTGCTTCATGTTTGCTGTCAGACTATAATGGAAAAGCATCACTATCTTGTTTTGTTAAAAACAATTAAAGTAAAAGAAATTGCCTAGTCCTAAACATCAAAATCAGTGACCTTCAAATGACAGTTTGCCAACTTGACATATGTTGCTCCAGCTTTGTCCCCTGAATACCATATTGCAAATATTAAAAAGCAATTAAAGTGGCCAGAGAAAAAAATTCAGTATCAAACAACTCAGTGATACTGTAATTGAAATAACCACCACAAGACCAAAATGATATGAGGTTTCTTCTCTTCTCTGGCAGGAACACCACATAAAGCTTTATATTCAAGCTATTAACAAAAAAAAGTTTGCAGCTTTCAAACTTCAATCTATTTAAACAACCCAATCCAACTTTCAAGCATCATTTCCAAAATCAAATCCATCCCGTTTTACACCAATAAGCAAATTCATCAGAGCGCCATGCCACTCAATTAAAGACTATCCATTTTCCATATTATTCAATTCAAGAACTCCAATTCAAACCAAATTCAAGCCTTTCCATAAAAAGGAGATCGAAACAAACCCTAAAAGGTCAAAAAGAACATAATTTGTTTATCAGATCTAAAATATGAAACACTAATCATCCAACGGAGAAAAAAAAAATAGCAGGAAAATCCACTCTCATTAAATCAAGACACACATTTGTGATCAAAACCCACGCTTGGGTAAATGCAATCGCCCCAAGGCTATAGACATCAATAACCCCCACTAGGAGATCCCCAATTATTCATCTAGCTGTGATTATCATTCCAATTACATTTTCTCGGCAAGCAAACAGACCGATAAGGAAAATGACAGAGAAAATAGCCGATCGCGAAAAAATAAAGGAAGGAGAAGGGGGAAAACTCACAGGATTTGCCGAGCTTGTAAGAATTGGCAGATTTATCGAAGAGTTCTGCGGCGTCTTCATGTTTGGAACCGAAAAATCCCCAGCTACTCAGTTTCTTCTCTGCTTTCTTTTCGAAATCCTCCGCCCTAGCAATCTGATCACCCATTCTCTTCAATCTTTCCTTTTTTCTTTTTAAAATTTGATTTCTGAGTTTCTGAGCCGCAGAAATGAAGGCTAATAAGTGAGAAGGAAAAACAGAGGTCGCGACGGGGATTAATATTGTCAAGCAAAGTTCTCGAAATTTCAAGGAAGGCGAGCCTGGTCACGTAACACGTTAGCCGAGGATTTTTCTCATTAATCTTAACTTTATGATTAATCTCAAATATCTCGACTTTACTTTAATTATTTTCTGCCAATCTCGTATTTTAAGCGATTTATTTCAAAATACCAACTAAATGGAAAAACTTAACCAAAAAAAAAAAACTTGAGTTATGTAACATTGTTGAATGGGTCACTTGACTAGGTACGCCTTGAAATTTAATTTCACACCTAGCTACTCATTTATCATTGTAACAAAACCATCATTGAGAATTCAATTTTTCATTATTCTCCAAGCCAAAGGAGACATGCTAGACAATTCAAGTTTTCATTATTTTCCAATGTAACAAAACTATTATAAGAAAAGTTATGACAAAAGACAATGATGATGCACACGCTGAAGTTATCTATCGTCTCTTAAATGTAATTGTGTAAAAAGGTATGGTAGAGAGAACTTATGTTGGCCTTATAATAGTGTGAAAGAACTAAAACCCACTCTAAAAAAAATATGGAAAACTCTCTCAAAACTAAACAAAAACTAAGCAACTAAGAGAACTAACTAGGAAAGCAATTCATCTTTAATTAGGAAAACAAAACAGCTAACTTGCACTCGTGTTTTGGAGTCGTTCTACCTTCTAAAAAAATATAAAAAATATGGAAAATGTAGCTCTATCTCTTAGATTTCCATATATATATATATATCATAAGTCACTTGGAAAAATTGAGATAGTCTTAAAATCTTCGATAAAAATACCAACTAAATTGAAAAATAATAATTAATGAGGAAAAACTTGAGTTATGTAACATTGTTGAATGGGTCAATTGGCTTGGTACACCTTTAAATTTAATTTCACACCTAGCTACTCATTTATCATTGTAACAAACACCATCATTGGAGAATTGTCTAGCATATCTTTCCTTTAGCATTGTAAAAAATGAAAACTCGAATTACTTTAGCATATTCTTAGAACATTCCTGAAGTAATCAAAATATTGTGTGTTATCCCTTTTGTTTGTGACATATTTGGGTTTAGCAATCAAACCCAAATTTGAATGGAGAATGAAGGCCAACTCAAACAGTTTTCTTTTTGAGAAGATATTGGGCTCTCCAACAACTTGAAGGTCCATAGTGGGTTAAACCAAACCAAAGCTTCGGAATATATGCCCATCTTCTTTGAGTTTTTCTTTTTAAATCTCACGCTTTTCTTTGTTAACCTCAATACTTAAATCATTAAGCTTTTAAGTTTTATTATAATGTAAAAAGACAAAAAAGTCATACAACTTAATACTTAATTCTAATACATCTACACACCCCACTACTCTTCATATTAAGTTATAGAAAAACACAAAAACATAAACTCCTCTACACCTTATTGCCAAATTACTCTTTTATTTCAATCCAATAAATCTACTACACTCTCATTTTTTTTTCACAAACCCTAAATACGGTATGCAAACAGTTGCTTGTAGGTCATCAATTGAGTTTGACAACAGTGTTTTTATCTCTTTAAGTAATGTGAGATTGATATGAACTTAGAGTTGTGAGGGGCAGGATAGCGGGGTGTGGGGTGTGAGTTGATGAGTTTTTCAATTTTTTAATTTTTTTTCTTCTGTTGGATGTGTATTTAAGGGTAGTTTGGGAAGATAGTTGGGTTTTATTAGAAATTGTGAAAATTTGAATTAGAAATTGGAGTGAACTTAGAATATGGGGTGAATAAAGAGAAGTGCGGGGTTTAAATAGAAAAACTCTCTTCTTTTTGCAGGAATGATAATTCTGCTATTATGGTGTGTTTACTAATCAGGAATTGAATTCCACCTATGGAGTATTCTTGCGTTTACTTCACATCCAAGAATTGAAAAGTAAATAGGGCCCACACAAAATTAGAAATTGAATTCCTGATTTTGGAGGATTTCCTAAGTGGAAGGTAGTATTCTAATTTATGGAGAACTAACCTATTATGAATTCATCTTTTTTACCCATTATATCCTCACACAATTTTCAAAATTCCAAATTTGCCATCTACTTTAACCTAACAACGAGGACATTTTAGTAATTAGGATCACTCCTACCCTAATTCCATAAGGTCTAGTAAACAACTTCAATAGGAATCCGGAAATCAAACTCTCCTTAATCCATATTGTTTAGTAAACACCTTCAATAGAAATCCGGAATCTAATTCTCCTCAATCCAACCTCTCCTCAATTCAATTCATCCTCAATTCAATTCCTCATAATCCAATTACAGATCAGTAAACATGCCAGACTAACCAATGATAAGCACACCAAATATTTATTGTAGCCTCAAAGCATCCCCAGAATCACGTAGCTGCTATCAGCTATAGCTCCCAAAAAAGAGTCAAAGGAGATGGTGAAGCAGGAAAACAGTGATGAGGCTGAAGCAGTTGCTCATCCACTCTTGCAGGACCTCAAGTCCTTGGAAGGTCAAAACTCATCATCATCAGAAAAAGTAGCTTCATTTTCTGGGGCTGTCTTCAACATCTCAACCACAATGATTGGAGCTGGGATCATGTCAATTCCAGCAAACCATCAAGGTCCTAGGCATAGTTCCTGGGTTCATTCTCATATTGTTGGTGGCCTTGGTTGTGGAGGTCACACTGGAGTTCTTGCTCAGGTACACAAACTCAGGCGAGTCTTCTACCTATGCTGGCATGCTGGGTGAGTCTTTTGGACCCTGGGGTTCCATTGCTGTGCAAATTTGTGCCATCATCACCAACCTTGGCAGCCTCATCATTTATTTCATTATCATTGGTAAGCTTAATTGGATCATCTCTTAACAATTGTGTTAGATTTCTAAATTTGCTCAACTGTCATTCAAATTTGTTGATAAGATAAAAATCCCATTTCTTTTTTGGGGAAAAAACCTTAGTTTGATGATGGATTGTTATGTTATCCATCAACATAGCATGTGTCATATAAAACAAGAAAAGACCCACCGGGCCATTCTGTCTTATAATGGATGCTTGGTGTCTGATAGGGACATGTTTATGACAAAGTCACAAAGTAAAAGCAAAGAATCAATGATGGATTGTTTTTGTGTAGAAGCTTTCTCTACTTTAAAGATAACCATTTTGTTATTCTGTTTATTACACTTAATCTATGTGATAATGTGGCATACCGAGGTAATTACACTAGTGAAAGAAGTTTTCTTACCTTGGTTTAGGGGATGTTCTATGTGGAAGTCAGTCTGGAGGAACCTTGCACTTGGGTATTTTACAAGAATGGTTTGGCATCCACTGGTGGAATTCTCGTGCTTATGCGATTCTCTTCATTGCACTCTTTGTGATGCTTCCATTAGTCTTGTTACGCCGAGTAGGTCAGTATGTAAATATCAAACAACCAAAAGAACATGTTAAATTGTTAAGTATATACTGGGATTTACCAACAGAGTGCTTGTTGCTTAATTACAGATTCACTAGGCACACTTCAGCAGTGTCCATTCTGCTAGCAGTGGTTTTTGTTGTCATATGTTCTGCAATGGCAATTTACGCATTGTGCAAAGGGAAGACTCAGAAACCGAGACTATTTCCGGATTTTGCACATCAAGTCTCAGTATTTGATCTTTTCACCACCATCCCAATTCTTGTGACAGGTTTTGGATTCCATGTCAATAGTGAGGGCACATCATTTTTGGTCTTGTGGTATCTGGATTATGTTACACAACTAAATTTCTGATAGCTGATATATGGCATCTGCGTGAATGAATGCAGTTCATCCAATTAGAGCAGAGCTTGGTAAACCTTCTGATATGAGATCAGCTGCTCGGATTTCTCTTGTGATCAGCATCATCATTTACTTTTCTATCGGTTTCTTTGGCTACCTATTGTTTGGCGATTCGGTAATGGATGACATACTTGTAAACTTTGATCAAGGTTCTGATTCCACAATTGGGCAGATAATCAATGACATTGTTCGACTGAGCTATGCAGTTCACCTCTTGTTTGTGTTTCCTATTATGAACTTTTCCTTAAGGGCCAACATAGATGAACTGCTTTTCCCAAATAAGCCTATTTTGGCCCAAAGCACCTCAAGATTTCTGTCCCTCACTTTTGTGCTGCTCTCCTTTACATACATTGTGGCAATAGCTATCCCAAGCATATGGTACTTCTTTCAGTTCATGAGATCCACTACCATAGTTTGCCTCTCATTTATATTCCCAGCTGCTCTCATTCTTAGGTACCAAGTTCTAATCCTTTCTAAGTTACTAGTGTAGCGAGCAGCGAGCAGGTCTGGTACTTACGGTTTTACTAATCAAACCTGGTTTTTGTTTCAAACTTCTTGACAGGGATGGGCATGGTATATCAACAAGAAGGGACAAGATAATTGCAATATTGGTGATTATTTTGGCTGTGGTGACAAGCTCAATTGCAATGTCTACCACTCTGTACAATTCAGCTCAAAGCTAGCCATCATATTATTATAAACTGCTTTGCTACACTTGAAGTCAAAGAGGCCGAACTTGGCAGATTAGGCATAGGTTTTTGAAAGCCACACAATCTGCTTCAGAGTATAATACATTGTACACGTATTTGTTCTACTATTACAGACTATGGAATTCATCAAATTTGTCTTCGCTGTAATCATCTTCTGCAATAAATCTGCAGTAACTTTGAGACATCAATCTGCAAAGAATGTTCACACATACACTTGTTCTTGCCAATATAGCAAGAGCTAAAAAGCTCGAATCGCGATCGCGATCTGTTAAGAATATCATATTTGGCCAACTCAGAATCAGATCATGATATCCCTTCAAGATTTGTAGAACAACTATATATTATAAACAAGAACATCACCAAAATCCTTGGTCTCTTGTGCTGTGATGTTGACGACGACCCTGTGCATGCATTTTTGTATATTATCTTACATGGGTTCCACGGCATCATTTATTTTATCCTATAAATTAAGTCTTATCTTTGGCTTTTCCACGTTAGCTAGCCATCCATTATCTATATCTTCCTCTTGAATACGACCTCTCAACCACCTATACAAATCTCCAAAGCAAAATAGATAGAAAAGCAAATACCTCATTAAAAACATGCTATTGAAAAATCCACACACGTATCCCAAAACTTTCCTACATATTTATGGAAAGAGATTTACAAGTTCCATCTTTTGAGATGGCTTTAAGTCTTAGATGTCCCATAAAGGGTAGACTTTCTTCAATGATGTGAATGATGCAAAATCATGAGCAACGCAATGCTCATATGGCATCCACATTTTGAGTGCCAACCTCATAGAATTATACTGAAAATGAAGTGCCCCCGTTTTTCAGCAGCTAGTCCCACTCCAACCAAACTCTCCAACCCCTCTCCTTTTGTTTGTGGCATCTCGTCTACGTATTTTGGTCTATTTAACAAAACCTGTCAACACTGTTTTTTTATATGCGTTCTTTTCTATATGGGAATTTAGAAGAGGTTAGAGCAATAATTGAGTTTTCGTTCTCAATCTAGTTAAGCGGGTACTTGCTTTACATGCAAGTGCCACAAATTTCTCATCAGCCAAGTCATAGTTCAACCTATTCTAAATTAGATATAGGGGGGAGGACTCGAATTTGGGTTCAAAGGGCAGATTCACTGTCATACTGATCGACGTAATTTAATTTGCTCTGTCACACATTAATTTTGGCATGATTAACGTCCAAATTATAAAAAGATTTAAGCTTCACACTTGTTGAGTTTTAAATTAATTTTACTCCTAGTTGTGACCCCAAAAACATGAGCAAGCAAAAGGGTCCTTGGATTTCTATTTTGGCTAATAAAAAACGTCGATCAAAAGCTAAACTCATTGGTTTAACGAATGCCAGATACGTCTCCGTATCTAAACCATTGATTTTAAAATCCCCAATGACCAAAGCACACAACCCACTTTTCCATCCAAATACAATTTCGTTTTATTTCAGGTTCTATTATGTTACACAATAATACAAACCCACTCCAAGCTGTCCTTTCTTATTAAAAACCCCACCAATAAAACTAAAACTCGAAATTCCAATCCTACCCTTCGTTTAACTCCCTTAAAATAATCACCCTCAATGCACATTAACAACATTTTGGTAAATTAAACCACCTCTACCAACAATGCACCTATCTTGTATTTATATGCACAGGACTTTAAAAGCTTTCATTTACAAAAAGACAACATCCCTAAAAGACTCTCTAGCAAGAAAAGCAGAGCAGTCATCGGAATGTCGCCTGCCGTCGGAGCTCGCGTGCCACTCCTGCCGAAGAACAAGCCAGTGAGGCGGGCAACGGTGTCAGGGGCAGTGTTCAACGTGTCGACGAGCATAATTGGTGCCGGAATTATGTCAATCCCGGCCACTCTCAAAGTGCTTGGTGTCATACCAGCTTTTCTGCTTATTGTGATCATTGCTTTCTTGGCTGATGTCTCGGTTGAGTTCTTGATGAGGTTTACGCATTCCGGCGAGTCCACCACGTATGCTGGTGTCATGAGAGAGTCTTTTGGGCAGGTGGGATCTGTGGCCACACAAATATGTGTTATGATCACTAATCTTGGGTGCTTAATCATGTACCAGATTATAATTGGTAAGATTCAATTTTCTTTAGTTTTTTTTTTTTGTGTGTTGTTTCTAACTAGAGCTTAATAAGAATTAAAAGGTACCTTTTTTTCTGTTTTTTTTTTTAATTTTCAGGGGATGTTCTATCTGGAAATGGATCTTCAGGAACAGGGCATTCAGGGGTTCTGCAAGAGTGGTTTGGAATTCAGTGGTGGAACTCACGTGATATTGCTATCTTGTTCACTCTCGTGTTCATTTTTCTGCCACTGGTCTTGTTAAGGCGTGTGGGTAAGTAATTTTGCAGAAGGAAACAGTCGTTTTTTTCTCTATATGTTGTTGAACTCTGTGCTTATTAATTATGCTTATCTGAGTGTTTAAACGTAAACTCTGTCTGTGATGACATCTAATTACTAACTGGCTGGAGTTTTCAGAATCTCTCAAGTACAGTTCTGCCATAGCGGTTCTTCTTGCTGTGGTTTTTGTTGGCATAAGTTCTGCCATGGCAATCTATGCCATCTTTGAGGGAAAAACCAGCAACCCAAAGTTGATACCAAGCTTGGACAAACAAACCTCCTTCTTTGATCTTTTCACTGCTGTTCCAGTCATTGTCACAGCCTTCACTTTTCATTTCAATGGTAAGAAATGAACAATTTATTATTTACATGTTGAATTTTCTGATCAGTGGTTCATTGGTTTCTCTCTGATTGATGGCTTACAGTTCATCCAATTGGTTTTGAGCTTGGCAAGCCCTCTGATATGATATCAGCGGTCAGAATTTCACTGGTGCTTTGTGCAGCAATCTATTTCTCCATTGGACTTTTTGGGTATCTTTTGTTTGGAGATGCAATCATGAGTGACATACTTGTCAATTTTGACAAAAGTTCAGATTCAGCAATGGGTGCTCTGCTTAATGATGTGGTCAGATTAAGCTATGCACTTCATCTGATGTTGGTTTTCCCACTGTTGAACTTCTCTTTAAGGGTCAACTTAGATGAACTTCTCTTCCCTAAAAAGCCACTTCTGGCCACAGATACCAGAAGATTTGTGATCCTCACTCTTGGTCTGCTAGTCTTCTCTTACCTCGCAGCAATTGCCTTCCCAAACATTTGGTATATCTTTCAGTTTCTAGGATCAACCTCTGCAGTCTGCCTTGCCTTCATTTTCCCTGGTGCTATTGTTCTAAGGTACTCTCTCTCTCTCTCTCTCTCTCTCTCTCTCTCTCTCTCTCTCTGTGTTAAAAAAAATGCTAAATTTGACACTCTTTATTCTATGCAAATTACAGGGATGTACATGGCATATCTACAAGAAGAGATAGAATCATGGCGACTATAATGGTGTTCTTGGCAGTAGTTACAAGCGCAATTGCCATTTCCACCAACATATACAATTTTTTCGGGACCAAGTCATGATTGATTTTCCTTTTCCTCATTTTTATTGTAGCTGAGGTGCTTGTATTCTATTGTATTATTCATAGCATGGCTTCTTTAGAGTTCACAAACATTCTCTATCACAATGATATTACATGATGTTTGTACCAAAAGAAATGATATTGCATGATTTGGTGCATTACAGACATAAATGAAACAGCATAATGACCAATTACAAGCCTTTTAGAGATACAATATTGGTAGAATTATTCACCACCTTATGAAATATGCACTAAATTCAGGCATTTTACTGATTTTATCTACGATTGTTTGAAATTGTGATGGTTCTCTAATTTTGAAACAGCACCTGTGATCATTGATATGAAAATTCAAGCCAATTTACTGAATTCAAACTCTGTTTATTACATTTAAGAAGAAAGAAAAGATACAGGGCATATCCATCTATCCTTACAATGCAGGCATGGCCTTTTTGAGATTGTGTTGCAGCCTGTAATAGGAGGCTAAGAGTCTGAAGACCTTGACACATTTGTAGACGGAATATCGTATCTACAATCTTGAAATCTCTTGAGCAAGCTTGACTTGTATTTCTCAATTTCAGCACTCTCCAAGGAATCAGGGGTTGATCTGATAACTGAGATTGCCCCAGCTTGGTGTAAAGCTCCAATAGCTTGATCTGCAGTAATAAGAAAGGACTGATTAACACAGAACAACTCTAGTTGTACCCACTACAAAACACTAAAGGAGCTTTCAGAAATTAAACTTCTACAGAATCACAAAGTCAATTCTGTAAACAACATGTTTTTCTAGACATCTAGAATACACGTTTAGCCTTTTTGTTTTCTAAGCACTAACATTACATGTTCTTTTAACAACTGCCTACACAAAACTGCCAAATATTATTACCACAATTATCAAATGTGCATTACGTTTACTGGAGAATTACTCACAGAAACTGCTATATAAATTCAAAATCTGAATGTAGCGGGCATATAATACATGCTTCATGCATCTAAAGATTTTAAGGCTACACTTTGCTGGAATTACATTCTTCCATTCAGTAATAAACAGGAATGAAATTCATTCCACCAGCAATGTATGGTGGCGGTCATCTTTAGCATTCCCTGACTTTCAGTTGACGTGCACCTATTCTAAGAATGAAAGAAAGTTTGAAGGGATGGACACAGGCGCATCTAGTACTGACTGCAAATGGAAAAGCCTGACCTGAGGGTGACAGAGCAGAAAGAGCTTTCAAAGCCTCCTTCCTTGTGCGGTCATCTCTAGCATCCACCAACATGTTTACGAGCTCTTGAGCACCACCCATCTCCACTATTTTCATCCTCCTTTCATCTATAAATCAAGAGAAACAAACTTCACTATCTGACCCCTGATTTTCATGAGCTACATATTCAAAAGCTCAAGATAGAAGTCCCATGGCAAACCATTTAACACCGTAATTTACAACCCTATTCGAGACAGTTGGATGTCTGAGAAATAATAACTTCTTATGTTATGCAGCTCAAACGCAAGGCAGTTTCTGAAAACGATTACATAACTGGTAACTCATTACCAGTCAACCAGGTATATCCAATGAGTGAATTTTTTCAAAATAAAATACTGACAAAACAGAAAATAGAGCTACTTTGAAGTTACCATCAATCGCAAACTGAGCTAATCGAGAAGCCCCCATTCTCTTGAACAAAGGATCCTTGACTGTTAAAAGTGACACGGACTGTTGCAACATATTATCTCCTGGAAACGTAGTAAATTTAATTTCACACCTAGCTACTCATTTATCATTGTAACAAAACCATAATTGAGAATTCAATTTTTCATTATTCTCAAAGCCAAAGGAGATATGCTAGACAATTCAAGTTTTCAAGTTTTCATTATTTTCCAATGTAACAAAACCATTATAAGAAAAGTTATGACAAAAGACAATAATGATGCACACGCCGAAGTTATCTGTTGTCTCTTAAATATAAATTGTGTAAAAAGGTATGGTAGAGAGAAGTTAGGTTGGCCTTATAATAGTGTGAAAGAACTAAAACCCACTCTAAAAAAATATGGAAAACTCTCTCAAAACTAAACAAAAACTAAACAACTAAGAGAACTAACTAGGAAAGCAATTCATCTTTAATTAGGAAAACAAAACAGCTAACTTGCACACATGTTTTGGAGTCGTTTTACCTTCTAAAAAAATATGAAAAATATGGGAAATGTAGCTCTATCTCTTATATTTCCATATATATCATAAGTCAATTGGAAAAATCGAGATAGTCTCAAAATCTTCAATAAAAATACCAACTAAATTGAAAAATAATAATTAATGAGGAAAAACTTGAGTTATGTAACATTGTTGAATGGGTCACTTGGCTTTGTACTCCTTTAAATTTAATTTCACACCTAGCTACTCATTTATCATTTGTAACAAACACCATCATTGGAGAATTGTCTAGCATATCTTTCCTTTAGCATTGTAAATAATGAAAACTCGAATTACTTTGGCATATTCTTAGAACATTCCTGAAGAAATCAAAATATTGTGTGTTATCCCTTTTATTTGTGACATATTTGGGTTTAGCAATCAAACCCAAACTTGACTGGAGAATGAAGGCCCAACTCAAACAGTTTTCTTTTTGAGAAGATGTTGGGCTCTCCAACAACTTGAAGGTCCATGGTGGGTTAAACCAAACCAATGCCAGGATTAAAATAACCAATAACTTGCAGGAATGATAATCCTGGTATTAGTTCACATCAATGTCAGGATTAAAATAACCAATAACAAGCACACCAACTATTTATTGAGGCCTCAAAGCATCCCCAGAATAGCTCCCAAAAAAAATCAAAGGAGATGGTGAAGCAGGAAAACAGTGATGAGGCTGAAGCAGTTACTCATCCACTCTTGCAGGACCTCAAGTCCTTGGAAGGTCAAAACTCATCATCATCAGAAAAAGGCGCTTCATTTTCTGGGGCTGTCTTCAACATCTCAACCACAATGATTGGAGCTGGGATCATGTCAATTCCAGCAACCATCAAGGTCCTAGGCATAGTTCCTGGGTTCATTCTCATATTGTTGGTGGCCTTGGTTGTGGAGGTCACAGTGGAGTTCTTGCTCAGGTACACAAACTCAGGCGAGTCTTCTACCTATTCTGGCATGCTGGGTGAGTCTTTTGGACCCTGGGGTTCCATTGCTGTGCAAATTTGTGTCATTATCACCAACCTTGGCTGCCTCATCATTTATTTCATTATCATTGGTAAGCTTAATTGGATCATCTCTCAACAATTGTGTTAGATTTCTAAATTTGCTCAACTGTCATTCAAATTTGTTGATAAGATAAAAATCCCATTTCTTTTTTGGGGAAAAAACCTTAGTTTGATGATGGATTGTTATGTTATCTGTGTCATATAAAACAAGAAAAGACCCACCGGGCCATTCTGTCTTATAATGGATGCTTGGTGTCTGATAGGAACATGTTTACGGAAAAGTCACAAAGTAAAAACAAAGAATCAATGATGGATTGTTTTTGTGTGGAAGCTATCTCTACTTTAAAGATAACCCTTTTGTTATGCTGTTTATTACACTTAATCTATGTGATAATGTGGCATACCGTGCTAATTACACTAGTGAAAGAAGTTTTCTTAATTTGGTTTAGGGGATGTTCTATGTGGAAGTCATTCTGGAGGAACCTTGCACTTGGGTATTTTACAAGAATGGTTTGGCATCCACTGGTGGAATTCTCGTGCTTATGCGCTTCTCTTCATTGCACTCTTTGTGATGCTTCCATTAGTCTTGTTACGCCGAGTAGGTCAGTATGTAAATATCAAACAACCACAAGAACATGTTAAATTGTTAAGTATAGACTGGGATTTACCAACAGAGTGCTTGTTGCTTAATTACAGATTCACTAAGGCACACTTCAGCAGTGTCCATTCTGCTAGCAGTGGTTTTTGTTGTCATATGTTCTGCAATGGCAATTGACGCATTGTGCAAAGGGAAGACTCAGAAACCGAGACTATTTCCAGATTTTGCACATCAAGTCTCAGTATTTGATCTTTTCACCACCATCCCAATTCTTGTGACAGGTTTTGGATTCCATGTCAATAGTGAGGGCACATCATTTTTGGTCTTGTGGTATCTGGATTATGTTACACAACTAAATTTCTGATAGCTAATATATGGCAACTGTGTGAATGAATGCAGTTCATCCAATTAGAGCAGAGCTTGGTAAACCTTCTGATATGAGATCAGCTGCTCGGATTTCTCTTGTGATCAGCATCATCATTTACTTTTCTATCGGTTTCTTTGGCTACCTATTGTTTGGCGATTCGGTAATGGATGACATACTAGTAAACTTTGATCAAAGTTCTGATTCCACAATTGGGCAGATAATCAATGACATTGTTCGACTGAGCTATGCAGTTCACCTCTTGTTTGTGTTTCCTATTATGAACTTTTCCTTAAGGGCCAACATAGATGAACTGCTTTTCCCAAATAAGCCTATTTTGGCCCAAAGCACCTCAAGATTTCTGTCCCTCACTTTTGTGCTGCTCTCCTTTACATACATTGTGGCAATAGCTATCCCAAGCATATGGTACTTCTTTCAGTTCATGGGATCCACTACCGTAGTTTGCCTCTCATTTATATTCCCAGCTGCTCTCATTCTTAGGTACCAAGTTCTAATCCTTTCTACTTTTCTAGTGTAGCAAGCAGCGAGCAGGTCTGGTACTTACGGTTTTACTAATCAAACCTGGTTTTTGTTTCAAACTTCTTGACAGGGATGGGCATGGTATATCAACAAGAAGGGACAAGATAATTGCAATATTGGTGATTATTTTGGCTGTGGTGACAAGCTCAATTGCAATGTCTACCACTCTTTACAATTCAGCTCAAGGCTAGCCATCATATTATTATAAACTGCTTTACTACACTTGAAGTCAAAGAGGCTGAACTTGGCAGATTAGGCGTAGGTTTTTGAAAGCCACACAATCTGCCTCAGTGTATAATACATTGTACACGTATTTGTTCTACTATTAGTGACTATGGAATTCATCAAATTTGTCCTCGCTGTAATTATCTTCTGCAATAAATCTGTAGTAACTTTGAGACATCAATCTGCAAAGAATGTTCATGTATACACTTGTTCTTGCCAATTTAGCAAGAGCTATAAAGCTCAAATCACGATCGTGATCCGTTAAGAATATCATATTTGGCCAACTCAGAATCAGATCATGATATCCCTTCAAGATCTGTAGAACAACTATATATTATAAACAAGAACATCACCAAAATCCTCGGTCTCTTCTGCTGTGATGTTGATGACGACCCTGTGCATGCATTTTTGTATATTATCTTACGTGGGTTTCCACGGCATTATTTATCCTTTATTTATTTTATCCTATAAATTAGGTCTTATCTTTGGCTTTTCCACGTTAGCTAGCCATCCATTATCTATATCTTCCTCTTGAATACGACCTCTCAACCACCTATACAAATCTCCAAAGCAAAATACTGAAAATGAAGTGTCCCCATTCAGCAGCTAGACTCACACAACTCTCCAACCCTACTCTCCTTTTGTTTGGGGCATCTTGTCTACGTATTTTGATCTATTTGACAAAACCTGTCAACACCGTTTTTTATGTGCGTTCTTTTCTATATGTGAATTTAGAAGAGGATAGAGCAATAATTGAGTTTTTGTTCTCAATCTAGTTAAGCGGGTAATTGCTTTACATGCAAGTGCCACAAATTTCTCATCAGCCAAGTCATAGTTTTTTTTTTTTTACTCCAAATAAGTGATAGTTCAAACCAAGATCTAAAATATCGATGATTTCGAAAATATCGGTAGTCCAAAAACATGGAAATTTTGATGGAAATATCGGGATATTATTGATATCAATAAAAATTAAATAAAAACCATCGAAATTGTAAAAAAAACTTGGAAACTTTTCTTGAAATCTTGGGTGCTTAATCATGTACCAGATTATAATTGGAAAGATTCAATTTTCAGTAGCTTTTTTTTTTCTGTTGTTTCTAACTAGAGCTTAATAAGAATTAAAGGGTACTTTTTTTTCTCTGGTTTTTTTTATTTTCAGGGGATGTTCTATCTGGAAATGGATCTTCAGGAACAGGGCATTCAGGGGTTCTGCAAGAGTGGTTTGGAATTCAGTGGTGGAACTCACGTGATATTGCTATCTTGTTCACTCTCGTGTTCATTTTTCTGCCACTGGTCTTGTTAAGGCGTGTGGGTAAGTAATTTTGCAGAAGGAAACAGCCGTTTTTTTGTCTATATGTTGTTGAACTCTGTGCTTATTAATTATGCTTCTCTGAGTGTTTAAACGTAAACTCTGTCTGTGATGACATCTAATTACTAACTGGCTGGAGTTTTCAGAATCTCTCAAGTACAGTTCTGCCATAGCAGTTCTTCTTGCTGTGGTTTTTGTTGGCATAAGTTCTGCCATGGCAATCTATGCCATCTTTGAGGGAAAAACCAGCAACCCAAAGTTGATACCAAGCTTGGACAAACAAACCTCCTTCTTTGATCTTTTCACTGCTGTTCCAGTCATTGTCACAGCCTTCACTTTTCATTTCAATGGTAAGAAATGAACAATTTATTATTTACATGTTGAATTTTCTGATCAGTGGTTCATTGGTTTCTCTCTGATTGATGGCTTACAGTTCATCCAATTGGTTTTGAGCTTGGCAAGCCCTCTGATATGATATCAGCGGTCAGAATTTCACTGGTGCTTTGTGCAGCAATCTATTTCTCCATTGGACTTTTTGGGTATCTTTTGTTTGGAGATGCAATCATGAGTGACATACTTGTCAATTTTGACAAAAGTTCAGATTCAGCAATGGGTGCTCTGCTTAATGATGTGGTCAGATTAAGCTATGCACTTCATCTGATGTTGGTTTTCCCACTGTTGAACTTCTCTTTAAGGGTCAACTTAGATGAACTTCTCTTCCCTAAAAAGCCACTTCTGGCCACAGATACCAGAAGATTTGTGATCCTCACTCTTGGTCTGCTAGTCTTCTCTTACCTCGCAGCAATTGCCTTCCCAAACATTTGGTATATCTTTCAGTTTCTAGGATCAACCTCTGCAGTCTGCCTTGCCTTCATTTTCCCTGGTGCTATTGTTCTAAGGTACTCTCTCTCTCTCTCTCTCTCTCTCTCTCTCTCTCTCTCTCTCTGTGTGTTAAAAAAAATGCTAAATTTGACACTCTTTATTCTATGCAAATTACAGGGATGTACATGGCATATCTACAAGAAGAGATAGAATCATGGCGACTATAATGGTGTTCTTGGCAGTAGTTACAAGCGCAATTGCCATTTCCACCAACATATACAATTTTTTCGGGACCAAGTCATGATTGATTTTCCTTTTCCTCATTTTTATTGTAGCTGAGGTGCTTGTATTCTATTGTATTATTCATAGCATGGCTTCTTTAGAGTTCACAAACATTCTCTATCACAATGATATTACATGATGTTTGTACCAAAAGAAATGATATTGCATGATTTGGTGCATTACAGACATAAATGAAACAGCATAATGACCAATTACAAGCCTTTTAGAGATACAATATTGGTAGAATTATTCACCACCTTATGAAATATGCACTAAATTCAGGCATTTTACTGATTTTATCTACGATTGTTTGAAATTGTGATGGTTCTCTAATTTTGAAACAGCACCGGTGATCATTGATATGAAAATTCAGGCCAATTTACTGAATTCAAACTCTGTTTATTATATTTAAGAAGAAAGAAAAGATACAGGGCATATCCATCTATCCTTACAATGCAGGCATGGCCGTTTTGAGATTGTGTTGCAGCCTGTAATAGGAGGCTAAGAGTCTGAAGACCTTGACACATTTGTAGACGGAATATCGTATCTAAGATCCTGAAATCTCTTGAGCAAGCCTGACTTGTATTTCTCAATTTCAGCACTCTCCAAGGAATCAGGGGTTGATCTGATAACTGAGATTGCCCCAGCTTGGTGTAAAGCTCCAATAGCTTGATCTGCAGTAATAAGAAAGGACTGATTAACACAGAACAACTCTAGTTGTACCCACTACAAAACACTAAAGGAGCTTTCAAAAATTAAACTTCTACAGAATCACTAAGTTAATTCTGTAAACAACATGTTTTTCTCGACATCTAGAATACACGTTTAGCCTTTTTGTTTTCTAAGCACTAACATTACATGTTCTTTTAACAACTGCCTACACAAAACTGCCAAATATTATTACCACAATTATCAAATGTGCATTACGTTTACTGGAGAATTACTCACAGAAACTGCTATATAAATTCAAAATCTGAATGTAGCGGGCATATAATACATGCTTCATGCATCTAAAGATTTTAAGGCTACACTTTGCTGGAATTACATTCTTCCATTCAGTAATAAACAGGAATGAAATTCATTCCACCAGCAATGTATGGTGGCGGTCATCTTTAGCATTCCCTGACTTTCAGTTGATGTGCACCTATTCTAAGAATGAAAGAAAGTTTGAAGGGATGGACACAGGCGCATCTAGTACTGACTGCAAATGGAAAAGCCTGACCTGAGGGTGACAGAGCAGAAAGAGCTTTCAAAGCCTCCTTCCTTGTGCGGTCATCTTTAGCATCCACCAACATGTTTACGAGCTCTTGAGCACCACCCATCTCCACTATTTTCATCCTCCTTTCATCTATAAATCAAGAGAAACAAACTTCACTATCTGACCCCTGATTTTCATGTGCTACATATTCAAAAAGCTCAAGATAGAAGTCCAATGGCAAACCATTTAACACTGTAATTTACAACCCAATTCGAGACAGTTGGATGTCTGAGAAATAATAACTTCTTATGTTATGCAGCTCAAACGCAAGGCAGTTTCTGAAAACGATTACATAACTGGTAACTCATTACCAGTCAACCAGGTATATCTAATGAGTGAATTCTCAAAATAAAATACTGACAAAACAGAAAATAGAGCTACTTCGAAGTTACCATCAATTGCAAACTGAGCTAATCGAGAAGCCCCCATTCTCTTGAACAAAGGATCCTTGACCGTTAAAAGTGACACGGACTGTTGCAACAAATTATCTCCTGGAAACGTAGTAAATTACAAGAGCAATATCAGGAAAAAATGGTAATTTATTATTTTTCCTTCGAGTTAAAAAAAGAAAAGAAGAAAAGAAGAAGATAAAACTAGTTCAAGATTGCAATGAACCAACACGCAGAGTGACATACCCATATACGGCATGATGTTGTAAGCTATGCAAGTTGCAGTCCCAGCAAATATCAGCTTCAACAGCCATCCGATTTTTCTTTCAGCGTCCTGTTCAAGGGAGAGCTCATCTGCAATTCAATATCAGAGTTTTCATTTTCCTTCATTTTCTCAGCAACCAAACAAATAAATATTGATAGGGATAAGAGTGAGTGACCTCTTCCGTTGTAAGTTGAGAAATTGCGAGGCTGCGCATTCCGTACTGGGTTTCTTCTACAGTAATACTTTGAACACCGATAAAAAAAAATTTCACATCACATCAAAATTGGAGACAGTTAATAAAAATTAAACAAAAAATGAAACTCGAAATGGGCTTTCGTTGTTAGGTATGAAAATTTTCAATTCGAAGAAGCAGCTTACAGTGGTGAGCCTGGCTGCTAACGTGCGCATAGTGCAAAGAGATGACTGAGATTTTCCGTCGATGCTCGCTGCGGCGAAATTGAAGAGCAGAGCAGAGCAGGTCTTGGACTCGGCGGGGAGGGAAAAGGCCTAAAGCCGCTGGGTCAGGTGCTTCACTTAAGTGTCGTTAATGTTGTTTTCTGGGACTGAATCCAATGGGCCTTTATTTACAGCCCAGACATAATTAATTTCTTTTTTAAACCTCTTTTTTAGGAGGAAATTTAATTATTATTTTTTTGGTAAATAAATAAAATTTCAACGAAATTTATTTTTGGTAAATTTATTTATTTATTTGATTAAGGTAAATTGACAAGTAAAATAATTTGATCAAAAAGGTAGATTGACAATTTTCTTTTTTTAGTCTGAACCACGAGGTGATCCTGGATGGGCCCCAACTATGGGTGGCACCTTTAAGCCTTAACAACAACCCAGACTAATCCCTGCTCACACCGGGTCGGCCCGTAAGGGGTAAAGTGTTGACCAAAGTGGTGACTCCATACGAGAGCAGAGATCGAACCCCTGACCTCTCTTAAGGAATGAGAGTGCCGAACCACTCACCCTAACCACCTTGGTTATTGACAATTTTCTTTCAAGTGGATAAGATCACTCCACTTTTAAAAAAAAAATAAAAGTATTTCCTTCTTAACGGGAAAAAGGGAGGTAAACAAGACCTCAAATTCATAATTCTACCAAAGGCATGAACATTAATATATAAGAAACTTTTTTTTTTTCTGGCAAATTTTTATAAGGATGATCAGTGTGTAAATCAAAAGTTGATTACAACAGGAACAGGAGTGAATTTTGAACTGAGAATTTCCAGCCAAACAGGGAAATGAACAAAAAAAAGTGAATAAAGATAACTACAAAACTATTGAACTTGACATTGACAAAATTTGATGCTGCATCAGTAGCTGATCTTCGTTGAACCCCAGCTGATGACTTTGGTTCCACACACCTCGTTACCATCTCGTTAAACCAAATCACGAAAAAGCTCTATTTCCTGTCCAAAAAGTAGACAAATCATGAGAAGAGTTTGTGAAGAAAAAGAAGTTTGATTAAACTTCCAACAAAAACCACTGAACCTTCAAAGAACACTAACCTTTTGTTAAATTTTGGCGGGATTAATCCTCTTTTTTCTAGGCTCTTGAACCGATCCTTGACAAGGGTACAACAACCCTTCATGGAAAAGAAGAAAACAATTAGACTTTCCTCTAGTCTTGTCTGAATCATACACAAAGAATCGGAAACTGATGAAAGTTTTGGTAAGAAAAAAAAAATTCATATATACCTTCAGTTTCCGAAGGGATCCAGTTATTTCTTCGGTCAAGAGGACTTGAACTGGGGCAGGCTCGAATCTGTAATAGAAGAATTAACATGTTATATCAAATGCATATAATAAATACATAGAGAGAGAGAGAGTAGCATTTTTTTAGCACATACTTGTGCTTCCCCAAGCGTGGGGGGCATGACTTTAGTTTCTCTTTTTTGGCTACAACTCGTCGAATATGTCTTTTATGCTTCTCATCGTCCTCTTTAGCTATTTCCTGAAGAATATCTGGTAAGCTGTGACCAAATATGACAGGAAATTATCAGGGTGCAATCTTCACCAGAGTATATCTAGAGGCAAAAAGGTCATAGAATATATTACCCATCAATTTCTTTGGAAAGCTTCTGTGCCTTTATCGCTTCTGCTTCCTTTTTAAGCTGTTCTTTACGCCTAGCTCTCTTATTTAACATGACTGTTGTCACCCTCTTTGTTTTAAGAGGCCTGCACCATTTTTATTCAAACAATATGAGCTCATGGCATTTAGGTTTCATGACATTATCATATAAGCCAGATGACAGGAGGAAAATTTGAGAAGTTTAATCTCATAAGTATAGTGTGACAGGAAGCACATGAAAATGTACTACAACAAGCACACATCTTTGAATAAAGCATTGTCATATTGGCATACAAAGAAAGACAATTATATCAATGCTATTAAAGAAAGTTTTGTCTAATTTACCAAAATAAATAAATAAGGCATGAAATGATCTAAATTGGGATCACCTTTTCTCAGATGCAGCATCCTCATTCTCATCCAAATTTTCTGGATTCATATCATCATCAGTGCCTTCATCAGCATCGAGAAAATACATCTAATAAAGTAGATTGGTATGTCAGCTTCTCAATTAAAGTAACATGTAAATTATAACATTTTTTTTTGTCAGAGAATATATTAATTGTTATGACCCTCCTCATCCATGTTGTTCTGTAGTTCTCTAGTCTCTCTTCAATAAAGTTCTTGTTTCTTATCATTAAAGAGATCATGATCCCTAGTTATACTCTTTATAACTAAATAAATTTTATTATTTAAGACAACATTAGAAATACTCTTAAGTATAAAGGTGCAACTTTACTATGAGATGTACATAAAGCTCCACACTTGAGGCAAATTAAGATCCGTGATGATTCATGAAAGGAAAAAAAGACACTCACTTCTTCTTCATCAACAGCCTCCCCAGGAACAGTTAGAGGAACTGGTTGAGGTCCTAACTCTTTTTTGTAGACTTTGTGCATTTCTTGTGCAACAGCATGAGCCAATGTTTCCTGAATTGGAAAAACAGGAAAAGATGGAAAAACTTTATGCCATTAAAGCCAAAAGGTTCGACAAAAATAAAGGTATCAAGACTGTTATCAGGAAATTACCTGGTGACTTTCAAATGTGGGATTGAATGAGGATCCTGGAGGCTCAACTTCTACAGCAGGAATAAGTGATGGCTTCACCGTCTTCAAAAAATTCAATAGACATATATCAACTAAAAGCTATGGAATATTAGCTACAACTGTGGAATGCATTCAAGCAATAACACATCAAACAGAGTTCTGCTTTGAGGCTTATATGACTCCAAGATAACATGTGATCCATTATGCATCTTAGTATTCATGAATTATGACTTGGTGGTCAAAGTGGCATATTAGCATGCCTCTTCACGGCAATATCAGTATTGCAAAAAGAGTAACAGAAACAGACAAAAACTGATATGAACAAGAATATGATCATATACTTGAACTTAAATGACAAGCCTTACCTTCTTGGTCTTGCTGTTGTCACCACCTGCAATAGATTCAAAAACAGTAATGTAAGGCAAGGCACCCTATAACAAAATAAGAATAATAATAATATAGAAGAAACAAAGATTTGGTTATTAAGGTTGAAGAAACCTTTATCACCCCATAAGTCAGCCATGCCCAAAGTTGAGACAGAACCCTGAGAGATGTCAAACTAACATTAATAAATTAAAAAAAAGGTAGAAATAGATAATATGTGCATTTTACAATTTAATATTATAACTATCCATCATTCGACCTGAGGACCACATTCAGTTGCATCTTTTGGCTTTGGAACCTCTTTAATTGTTTTCTTCGATTTCTTCAGTGTCGAAGAAGGCACGGCTTGTACAAATGGGTTTTTCTGTAGCATGCTCTCAACATGGAGTACTTTCTGTCTATGTTTTTCAATCTTCCTCTTCACCGAAAGATCTGGTCAGACCAAAGCATATAAGTTCTTTCCACGTACCAAAGAAAATAATCAAGAAAATAGAGAGAATAAAACATAAGAAAGGAACTGGATTGTACAAAACTCTACACTTTTGAGTCGCACCAGATTTCTCGAGCGACTAAAAACCCAATAGACTACCATGAGATTCCATCAGATTGAGTATTTAAAGTCAAGCTGAACTCTATCCAAATCAAACAACCTCTAAATTATCTATCCCCCTTACAATGGAGTCTCATACTCTCCAAACAAAAGGGGCTTTTTTTTCTTCCGAAAAAGTATTTCTTAGTAAATGATCAGAGCTAATTTCAGCATCCCATGAAGTTAAAAGAAGCTCCTTTAGCATAAAATGCAACAACCAGTTAAACTTACGACATTGCACTCTTAACAAAAAATTATGAAATTCCACTATTATAAGTCTTCTACATCTGAGTCACATTTGAAGTGTTGGAAACATATCTGTATCAATGGTTATAATTGCATTGACGACTACATCAAAGAAAATGATAAGTTCACCAACAAAAACCCAACTCAAAGCAAATTTTAACTGTCTGCAATACACCTTACATGTCCTCAGAAAACCAAATAATTCAATCTTAATCAATTTTCCAATGATGTAAAAGGGTATGAAGGAAAAAGCATCGTGGAGAAAGGAGGTACCTTTGGACTTGTCGACAAAGAAGAGCGACTCGGCGGGAGCAGAGGAAAGAGAACCACCGGAGAGAGCATCTTTGGTTGACTGCTCGAAGAAGTCATGAATGTCTTCTGTACTTATGTTGGCTCTCCATGCCTTCTTTCCCTTTCTAGATGTCTTCGCTTTCTTCCCCATCCCTTTTTCTCTGTTCTGAGTCTCTACTGCGTTGCTCTCTTTGTGGGTTGAAGAATGACTCGGTAGGTACTTCGTCTATAAACCCTAATTCTCAGTGGCGGGTAACACGACGCCGTTATGCGGCCAAAAAAAAAAACAATCGTTATTTTCCTTTCTTTTAAATATTTTACAGCTATTTTTCTTTAGATTATTTTTTTAAAATAATTTGAATTAGGTAAAGTTTTAATTTATTACATGTTACATCTTTAAAAAAATTAAAGAACCGAGTATAGGCGGGCGGCTATACTATTTCTTTAAAAATATTAAAAATAAGTCTAGCCCCCTCGGCTGTACTATTTCTTCTTAAAACTAGAGACGTATAGCCGGTCGGCTATACTATTCCTTTTATAAAAAAAAATTAAAAAAAAGTGTAACCGCCCGGCTATACTAATTCATGTCAAAAAAATTAAAAAAGCGTATAGCCGGGCGGCTATACTATTTCTTTAAAAAAAATTAAAAAACCGTAGTACCGCCACGCACCTATACTATTTAACAAAAAAAATTTGGCAAATTAAAACTTAAAAGTTCTGCCACTGTATAGTATTTTAATATAATTTTTAATATATATTATTTCTGTGTATATTATGTGAGAATTATGTGTATAATACGTTAATTTTGTGTGTGTTATTGAAAATTTTGTAAAAAATACGTGTATTAAATATGAAAAATATGTACGTACATATTCAATACGAGTATTGTATGTTTGCTTTTAAAAAAAATTAGAATTTTAACAAGTCTTTAAATTACTTTAGTTAGTAATTATATTTTAATTATTATTTAATATAAAACAATTAAAGAAAAAGTCCACAAAATTATTAATTTCTATTTATTAAGTCTTTTGTGAAATCGTTTGGGTGTCTTAATTAAATTTCTCCATAGTCCAAGAGCCTTATCCATTACTATTAGGCCATTACTCGAGTCTCTATTTCCCCCTTTTTATTTTTTACTTTTCAAGAGTTATTACCCGTATAAAGATTTTAGCACTTTCACGTTTAATAATGTATTATGCGTGTACGCACATATTTCTCATGTTTAATACACATGTTTTTTTACAAAAGTTTCAATAAGACACACAAAATTCACGTATTATACACATAATTCTCACATATTATTGAATAAAAATAATATATATTTAAAAAGGGAATAGCCGCACGGCTATACTCAGGGTTCCCTAATTTTTTAATATTTTTCGAGTATAGCCTTTCGGCTGTAATTTTTTTTTTTTGAAGCGTATAGCCGGCTATACGCTTTAAATATACAATTTTTTCAGATCATTTTAGGGTTTGGGGCTAAATAAGGGTTAAACCCATAAATAGAATAACAAAAGGGATCCACCAACATTTTGTGGATCAAAGAATGTTGAAATTCAGAGTATAAAATTGCTTGAATGCGTTTTGAATCTAAATTTCCATGTCCTAAAAAAAGTCTTCACGGTATTTACTCTTTTTAACCCCTTTCTTCTAGGGTTAGAGTCTGAGAAATATATATGGGAGAGGGAAAGAGAGTCAACTCAACTACTACTCAATCTCACTCAAATACATAAAGAAGGAAATATTTATTTAAACAGTATAGCCACGCGGTTAGACTTTGTATTATATTCGAATATTTACTGATATACACCTTAAGGTCCAATGTATTGATACTTTTTTAAAACTATCTATAACTATACACCTTAAGGTCCAATGTATCTACTGATAATAAATGTTGCTTTGGTTACTGCAGTTCAATAAGTTGTGAAATAGAGTGCTCTTGCTCGAACCTTAGATAACAATCTGAAATTAAAGTCAATTTCATCCACTTGAAAGCATGGTAAAACAAATGTTAGCAAGCAAAGCATGAAAAAGCCACATAGTAGCTGGAGAGTCTTAGGAACTGATGGTAACTCCATGTGAGTAACCAAGTGATCAGAGAAAGATACTCTTATGAGAGCATATACTTCCCATGTTGAGGTGTTCCCAAGGACCAACCACCATGCTTCATTTTTCACCTGTAAAAGAGAATCTGAATCTCAGTTTGGTTTCTCATTACTAGTTTACAACAAGAAGAAGTTTTCACCTTGGGGAAACGCGGGATAAATGCTCTTGATTTGTTTTGCCTGAATTTGGTGTTCACCAGTGTGATGTCTAAAGAGTGAGACTTTCTGCTGAAGTTTTAATTTCACTTGGATACGTGGAAAAGGCAGCAGAACCTAGAAGAACAAAATATTCTAGATGCAAAACTACTGAAATCAGTTAACATGCCTGAAAGCCAATAACTGAATTGTATTTCATTAACCTACCCAGCCCAATCAAAAAGTTGTCCAGTCATGTTAAATCTTGACCTGTGGGTTAGTCAGCCATGTGTCAACTATCTTAGAAGTCCGTACCTGATACAATTTTGAAGCAGGAAAATTTCCAGTCATGGTCTGCAAAGTTGCCTTGGGGAGATACAATAGTTGCTGTACGCTGAATATTCCTCTTTTGCTTAGCGAGTCAACAAGTTCAACGTTCATGCATGGCATATCATCCGTGAGGAAGAATCCCCATCAAACCGTAAACCCTGAAAAGAACCCAAAAGATATGAAAAGAGGCTAGGAGGTGAAAACTCTACTTTCTTGAAGGAACAAATCATCCGAGTCAAAGAGTAATTGTTAAAAATAAATATTTAGATAAATCAAAGCTTCACCTTTTTCTGAAACAATTAGTGTACCATTTAAGTGCAAGTGCTGCACATTGTCCTTACAGACAAAAATATATATGGCTAAATTCCAAAGTGGCCCTTCTAACAACACTTGAGTAAGTCATAATTTCTCATGCTTTAGGGGTCTCTGAAGGTCTGGTTAACTCACATCCAACCCTTACTCAGACCAGATAAATCTACATAAATAAGACAAAAGAAGAGCTTCTCTTGGAGGACAAAGGAAAAAAAAAAAACAAGATAAACAATACAGGAAAGAGACATGTACTAACAAAATTCAAGGGTGCTCAGCATTGCCGATTAACATCTCTAACTAATCAACTCATATGCTGGATGTAGAATGTAATAATATAAACAAGGCAGAATGCCCAATTTGCACTCGTCTTTTATTCTAGGCAAGTACTACTACTAAGAAGAATACCTGCATGACCATTTGCAGAAGATGCATGCAAGTAATTGAGCTTGAAATCCACCCACTGTTAGCACATATATCTATCATGGCCTGGATGATTCGGATACTTTGATCCAATACTGACTTCAAGCCTGTGACGTAATCACTGATTGGTAATTCTAACTGCGAAAAATGTTGCAGAATTCATGCATGGTAAGAGCATCCACAGTGGGGGGGTGTAAATTCGGGGGTGTAAAGCCACTTTTACATCCCCTTTACACCTCCGGGGGGTGTAAATATACTTTTTGCTCCAGTGGGGGGGGGGGTGTAAATTCGGAGGTGTAGCCGTGGGTCCCAGCCTTTTATGTTGACTTTTCTTCATTTTTCTTCTCTTTTCTCGGGTGGGTCCCGCCTGCAAGGGATGTAAAAATGGATGTAAATATACATTTTATTTTACATCCCCATGGTGGTGATGTATATTTACATCCATTTACATCTCACCATTGGAGACGATTCCGGTGACTCGGGGTGTATATTTAACATACACCCCCATATACACCCCCCACTGTGGATGCTCTAAGAGAATAAAACGATGAGATGAAAGAACTAAAAAGGAAAACGACATGAAGTTTTTATTTCAAAAACATATAGTTGAAGACAACTCTGACCTGAAATAGCAGATTGGCTTTGACATGTGGATCTTCTAAGCAATCCTTATCCACTTTATATCGAACTCTCTCAGACAATGCTTCCTTATAATTCTCCTATTAAGATATTACAGTTCGAAATCATGATTAAGATCTCATAATTTTTTAATACTTAAAATTTCACTATGATCCGATGGAGAACTTTTTGTTGTCTTTGCGGTATGCAAAGAAAAACATATTCTTGTTATCAAATTTGTATGGAGGAAGAATGATTCCATATGACTGCGATATATTATATATATATGAATATTATATATTATATATTATATGTTTTATATGCCCTTTCTTAATAAATAGGACTGACTGATACCACTTCGCTCACAAAGCTAGTTAAGTATTAATTGTCTCCATTAAGTGTGTGCCTTATTATGAATAAAAAATAAAATAAACAAGTACCCAAGTAAGAGCCAACCATAGACTTATTACCTCGTTATGCCGCACAGGAACTGCGTTATATTCAGAAGCAGCAGATAGGATATGCAAGACGACCTATAGTACAGAACCTTCTTAAGCATAACGGCATAAAAAGTAAAAGCGAGAAATTAAAATGCTGAATAAAAATCTTCAAGAACCATTTCTTACTTCAAGCGATGTATCTGATCCTATGTTTGAACCAAACATTGATAGTCATGTAACTAAGATAATACTGGGATGCTATTGAACCCAGCATTGTTGGCTCTACATTGTCTTCATTAATCTTGATGCATCCACTGTCTTCCAGATCCTCAAATGTGTTTTGCACTAACCTGCCAAAATAATCAATAAGTAATCAAAGCAATGCCACCGAAAGAGAGAGCATATCCTGATAAAAGAAAAAAAAAATATCCATGAGAATTGAGCATGGTATTACCTATAGACAAGTAAGAGCTGAGAACTTCAGTTTCAGTATTGTCCAAGCCATTGTAAGCTGGATTAAACATCTGTAGAAAACTATGCTCATGTAAGATCTTGTACAGGCTCAATAAATCAAATACTAAGGACGCTAATCAAAACCAAAGGCTTTTAACTTGTGTCTTCACCATATTTAAGTACAAGAGGATCATTGTGCTGCTCCTGTCACAGCAGCAATGCAAATGATATAGGACTGCAAGACTTCATCCATTGACTTTATTAGATTTTCTGATATTCAAAACCCCAAACAACCTGATTCCTAGTATTAATATTTGAGGCAAATATTCATAAAGTAATATGATTTGTGTTTATTGATTGTTAGGGGGGCGGATTGTGATGGACATCTACTCCCATCTTTCTTGTAGAATCTGAGCAACTGTTGATTATAAAGGGGGAAAGCATGTAATCTGATTCACATATTGGAAAATCAACAGATCTCTTTGTTTTCCCATCATAATATTCGGTTCCCTGCAAGAGAATCAACACTTAGGTAAAGTTGTCCTGAAGAACAGCTGCTGTAATATACTCCTGCTAGAAACCTTTGTAAATATAGGAACCAAATGAAAAAGATACCGCACAAATTTTTCCTTACCTTAATAATGACCAGATGATGACCTGGAAGGTTTACACCCCATGCCAATGTGCTGGTAAAACCAATACCTATAATTTAATACATATGCCTAATCAGTATATAGAGTAAGAAAATGATCTTTTTTATATTCTCTTTTCCTAATGTGTTTTTCAGGAAAGACTCATGCTTACTGAGGTAAAACAGAAATGCCTGAATCTTGTTCTTTGCAAAAAGCTACTCAACCAGAGATCTATCTTTGTCATTCAGACCGGCATGGTGTAATCCAATGCCAAACTGCAAGGTGTGCCTCAGGTTAAAGAACCATCTGCTGGGCTTCTTCTGGCATACCAAGAAACTGCCTTGGATGTTCATCTGACGTTGCGAACTTCAATAACAGAAAAGCACCCAAAAAAATCGAATCAACGCAGCAGCCGAAACCGAAGAAAAACAATCGAAGCTTGAGTTGAGAGAGAGGCTCAAGACCGAGTATTTGAATTTTGAAGATTGGACTGCGAGTGCAAGCTTCGTGTTCGTTTCTCTGTCTCTCATTTCACTCGTGCACCACATTCCTCTGCTAGTGCAAGCTTCATCTGTCTTCTTATGGAAAAAAAAGGACGCCCAGACCCACCTAGGCCGCCTAGACCCGCCCAGGCCGCCTAGGCCCCTCCTAGACCCGCCCAGGCCGCCTAGGCCCTCGGCTAACTCCCTTATATCATCAGAGTTGTTATCTTAGTGAAGATTTCAATAGCTGAATGACATTTGATGGTTTTCATAGAGAGAGTCCAATCCAATTGAATCAGCGCAGCAGCTGAAACGAAAGAAAAAAAAAATCGAAGCTTGAGTTGAGAGAGAGAGAGAGAGGCTCAAGACCGAGTCTTTGAAGCTTGGAAGCGAAATGGCTGTGTGACTGCGAGTGCAAGCTTCGTGTATATATTTAAAGAGTATTGCCGTGCGGCTATACGCTTTGAATGTATTTGACTATTTTAAAGGTATAGCCGCGCGGCTATACTCGTTAAATATACAAATTTATCGTGTTAGTTTAGGGTTTAGGGCTAAAATATCACTTTTGCTAATTAGGATAGAGTTATTTCTTCAATTATTTTATTTATAGCAGTAATATTGGGGAATGAGAATTTAAATTCTTTCCGATACCTCCCATTCTAATAATTTCCAGCTATTAGCCGATTAGGCAAGAATAAAAAATGAATTTTATTTATAAGAAATAATACGGGTTAAACCCATAAATACAACAACAAAAAATAGGAATATCCACCAACATTTTGGGGATAAAAGAATCTTAAATTTCATGGTATAAAATTGCTTGTGTAAGAATTTACTTTCTAAAATGTATCCATCGTAATTATGAACTAAACCCAATGACAACCTTTTTCTCATTGCACTTGACAACCCTGCTCTTCTGCTATGAGATATATCAGTTCACATTGCATTCTCTGCATATGAAAAATTGGATACAACACAGTCTAATGAGACAACGAAGAAAAGAGTTTTGAAATAAATTGAAGGTATCAAAGGTCGTCATATGGCATTGATATATATATATATATATATATATATACGAACTATTCTAAATGAGATTTCAAACAAGGTGTTAGATGAGAAGTAGTATCTCATTCTTACAAATACCATACCCACGTGCACATGAAATTCTCAACGTTAAGAAGGGAGAAAAGTGCAATACCTCTTGTATCTCGCAAGCATAGGAGATCCAACATTTCATGACGATGCTAGTTTAATAAAGAAGCAAGCTGCATCCAATGATACATTAATACCGGCAATCATAGCCCACAATATACTCAATTTTAATAAAGAGAAATATAAAGTTACCAAGAAGCAAAAACGCTCAGGATCTTGTAGTGAAGGCATCAACGCTTCCATGACGAGAAGTCTCTCAAGTCGTCTTCGATCTGTAAAGAGATACTATCATACATCAAAAGGGCACATAGGTATACTAAACACAAGAATAGGGGAAGAAACCATTCTTATGTACACTGGCATTACATATAGATTGAAAATTTTAATGGCTTGAATAAAGACAAATTGTCACAAGTAAATAAGATATGTTGATCTAGAGATAAAGATCCTCCCCAAATGTTCCAAGCAGAAGCTTCCTAAAGATGAAATCTTAATATGACAGACATTTCAGTGGAACAAAAGGTTTAACCTAATAAAACTAATCTTTCATTTCCAACCATTACAATTGACCACCAAATGGAAACATGTAATCTCAGTCAGGCAATAATATTCACCCAAAATAATGGAAAATCTGATTCAGGATATATTCTTAATGGTCATCCAAATACCTATTATAGAGGACTAAGAGATTTAACTTATGGAGATAACCCATTAAAAAAAACAAAAAAGAAGGTAAATTCCGAGTTCATTCAATTGATGTCATTCCTAAGCATTTTACCTTGACATGTTGCTCTTTTACCCCGCCCTATCCATAACCAAGCATACTGCATTATTTGTCAATTCCTGCAACTGGACAGATATAGAAGTTAAACCATATAGGTGCAACCAATATGAGGGGGAAAAACATGGAAGAACTTTGTCTTGCGTCTTCCTACAGTGATGCATGTTACACTTCAAGCCATTAATACATTAGCTACAGGGGCTTTTAGCAATGACATTATTAGACTTAATTCAATGACAACTATAATACATTTGAAGATTTACAACCAAATTCCATTAGGTCACGTGTCACATGTAAAATAAGATGCCTTATCCACAACACTTTAAGCTCTGCTTATTGTATCTCAAGTTTTGCCAATTGAAGTTGAAAACTATGCAACTTTGCATTAGAAAAATGTGTGACCAATTTGTTAGTAATAAATTATATTTTAAAAAAACTCAAAAGCATTGTTAAGCACCAGATCAAGTTTAACTCAAGCTTCTTACTATTCTCTACAACAAAAAATTTAAAAATAAAATATAAAAGAAAATAGCACACTCCAATAGAGAGATTACAGCAAACCAAATTGTCATGAACTTACGTATGCGCTCTCTCTAGACTCTTTTGGTGGATATATGTCTTGTACCCATACAGTAACTGAAGAGCACATCAAAAGACAAAAATATTGAACAAGAACAGTAACTAAAGATCAAATGAATGGCTAGACATCTCATAAGACAACTCACCCATCTTGGTCCCAAGATCGAATTATAAGAAACCGTCGGCGACTTTGAATCTACATGAAATAGTATTATTATAAGTATGTGAATGGATCATTAAAAAAAAACATCATAACTTCAAACAAAATGCATTCTGACATGGAAATATTTATCATAGGTAAACCTATTAGTTAATTTGCAACCTCGGGTGTATAAATAAAGACAAAAAATAAAGGATAATTCATTAAATGAAAAGTATATCAGTTTTAGCATTCATAATGCATTAAAACAATGTAAATAGAGAGCAAAAGTACATATTGAAGTAAAAGACACTAGTATCTAACCTCTAAATAGAAACGTCCATCTGGAACCTACATAAATAATAAATATTTTCTTTAAAAGGAGGAAGCATGGTAGTGGAGTTTACAAATGACATTCTGCATACTAGAAAATTAAGAAGGAAAGGAGAGGATGAAAGACCTACTTGATAATTTCCACTTCACAAGAAAAATCAGCTATTGAACCTGTTGAAGAATCAATGAAAACCTACAAAATTAAAAAACAAGCCACAATCAGTGAAACTTATACTTAAGAAAGTTAAGAAAAGGACCAGTGACACTAATCTACCATTCCCATCCGACGGTTGCCTTCCATTATCCTCCTTACCCGTTGTTTAAAGGACAAGGTACAAGCAAAAATCTATGAATATTCAATAAAAACAACAAAACACATGGACTGTAGAAAAGTATCAAGTAGGCATATACAAAACTTGCCAGATAAGTTTGTCAACATAGTTATTTTGCAGCAAATGTACTTCTACGTTTAAATATTTTATGAATGTCATATGTGAAAAATATAAACTGCTGACCAACTTACCATAAGTCTACTCCCATCTTTCTTGTAGAATATGAGCAACTGTTGATTACAAAGAGAGAAAAGCATGTAATCTGATTCACATATTTCTTTCTTTCCATTTTTTATTCTATATAGTCATCCATGATTGATATTGGAAAATCAACATATCTCTTTGTTTTCCCATTATAATATTCTGTACCCTACAAGAGAATCAACACTTAGGTAAAATTGTCATGAAGAACAGATGCTGTAATATACTCCTGCTAGAAACCTTTGTAAATATAGGAACCAAATGAAAAAGATACCGCACAAATTTTGCCTTACCTTAATAATGACCAGATGATGACCTGGAAGGTTTACATCCCATGCCAATGTGCTGGTACAAACCAATACCTATAATTTAATACATATGCCTAATCAGTATATAGTGTAAGAAAATGATCTTTTTTATATTCTCTTTTCCTAATGTGTTTTTCAGGAAAGACTCATGCTTACTGAGGTAAAACAGAAATGCCTGAATCTTGTTCTTTGCAAAAAGCTCCTCAACCAGAGATCTATCTTTGTCATTCAGACCGGCATGGTGTAATCTAATGCCAAACTGCAAGGTGTGCCTCAGGTTAAAGAACCATATGCTGGCCTTCTTCTGGCATACCAAGAAACTGCCTTGGATGTTCATTTGACGTTGCGAACTTCAATAACAGAAAAGCACAAAAAAAAAAAATCGATTCAATGCACCAGCCGAAACCGAAGAAAAAAAATCAAAGCTTGAATTGAGAGAGAGAGACTCAAGATCGAATATTTGAATTTTGAAGATTGGACTGCGAGTGCAAGCTTCGTGTTCGTTTCTATATCTCTTCATTTCACTCGTGCACCATATTCCTCTGCAAGTGCAAGCTTTGTCTGCCTTCATTTGGGAAAAAAAAGGACACGGCCTGCCCTGGCGCCCAGACCAGCCCAAGCCGCCTCGGTACCGCCTAACTCCCTGGTGTCGGTGTCCTCCCGCCTAGCTTCTAGGCTGATTTTTCGAGCACTGCTCGAAACATGGAACAGGCTTGCTCTGTGCCCTAGACGTTCGTAGTGATGAGTTTGAGTCTGATTCACTAGAATATTGTACATTTATAAACTATCATGCTTAAAGGTGTTTAGCGCTTGAATTTAAGGAAAAAAAACACAAACCTAGCTAGCTAGCTAAATAGAGGTAATCATTTTCCCTTAAAGCAGAATAATAAGCAGGACTGGTCGAGTGGTATTTCTCCAACAACCCATTAGGATTTAGGAGCAGAACCATCTAAAGCTGAATCTCGTCTTGTGGCGGTAGCCGGCCCAAACCAAAAGAAAGGAGCAAAAACGTCTCTATATGTCTCTGGTGTTGCTCTTTAAACGTCAAACATAATTCCAGTAAACAAATTACTCAATTTCTTCATGGTTTCCCGACATTTTCCCAACAACCAAACAAGAGAAACCACAGCAAACGCACTCACCGAAATGAGTCATCCGCGAAATGGCTATGACTGCGAGTGCAAGCTTCGTGTTCCTTTCGAATATATTTAAAAAGTAAGCCCACCGAAATGTAGTCTTCCGCGAAATGGCTATGACTGTGACTCCGGGGGCGGAGCTAGGATTTTATATTTGAGGGGGCCAAAACGTTAAACACAAAAAGTTTAGTTGTATATTTTTTTTGGCCTATTGAGTAAACTATTGCCTACAAAAGCACTAAATTGAAATGAGTGGTTTTCTTTCATAAATGTAGTATGATTTTACTATTATATTCATATTGAAATACAATTTTGATAAGTATTGATTTGTGATGAGGGGCCATAGGCTTAAGTATAGCAATTTTTCTTTGCATTTGTTACCACATCCAATATATACATTCAAATGGGTAAAATACATTGGGGGGCCAAGACCACCCCTGGCCTTAACACAGCTTCGCCCCTGACTGCGAGTGCAAGCTTCGCGTCATATTAAATAGTATAGCCGCGCGGTTATACTATTTTTAATTATTATTTTATTTTTAAAGCGTATAGCCATGCGGATATACTGGTTTCATTATTTTTACGATACAGCCGCGCGGCTATACTATTTTTAATTTTATTTTAACGAGTATAGCTGCGCGGCTATACAGTTTTTAATATTTAATTTTTAAAATGGTCCCTGTGTTATAGTCATTTGGCCAATTTAGTCCATGTGGTGTACTTGCAATTTTTATAAGTAAAAAAAAAATTATTCAGTTCAATTAACAAAATAAAAAAAATATGAATAAAAAAAAAACTCTGGAAACCTAACGACCTTTATGCCCTTCTTCTCTCATGCCGCCACCACCACCACACCCACCAACGTAACCCCCATGAGCAGTCCCAACCACCACCCTATTCTCTCTCTCTCTCTCTCTCTCTCTCTCACCCACCCCCACAGAATTTGTAATGCGCTTGAATGAATTCAGCGCTGATGGCTGCTTAAGCTGCATCATCATAGAAAGCACAAGACGAATTAAGTTCAAAGTCATACAAGAACAAACGGATATAAACTGTAAAGTTATTAAAAGAGAATCAAATATACCATCCAAAGCAGTAAGCATTATCAACATCATCTCAAGCAACCTCAACATTGAAATCCTTATTGAGCTTCTTCCAGGGAGGTGAAGATGATTTCATGGCATCAAGCCAACCGTTGGACTAACATCATCGAGCTTTCCTTGCTTTTTCCTGGGGATGTAACTGTACTTACTTGCCAAATGAGAATGATGCTCCTTGCGGTGAGTATGGCAACAAACTAGAATGGAGGCCTAGTCTTGATTTAGTTCTCGGTGGGCGGCATGAGAGAAGGGCATAGAGGCTGTTGGGTTTCCAGATTTTTTATTATGTAATTATATTTAATTTTGTTATTTGTGTTCATAATTTTTTATTTATCTGTAAACTGAACTCATTAATTTTTTTAATTAATTTTTAAAGCTTTAATGAATGTTTTAAGTTAATTTGACGGAATAGACAACATTGACTAACGGAATAGAACACAGGAATTAAATTGGCCAAATGAGTACAACACAACATTTTAGCATTTAAGCCTATAAAGAAAGAACCGCCTATTGAATAGGCGCTACGTGTCAAAAGCAGCACAGCCGCCCGGCTATACTATTTTTTTTTAAAATTAGTGAAACACGAGTATAGCCTAGCGGCAATACTACAAATAAAATTAGAAAAAACCAAGTATATATAGCTGTGTGGATGTACTATTTTTAAAATAAATTAGGAAAAAACCGAGTATGGCCGAGAAAAAAACGAGTATATATATCTGCGTGGATGTACTATTTTTAACATAAATTAAGAAAAAAACGAGTACAGCCGCGCGGCCATACTCTATAAATAGAATATTTTAAAAGGGAGTATAGCCGCGCGGTTATACTCCATAAAAAGAATATTTTAACAGTATCGCCGCTCGGCTATAAGCTATAAATAGAATATTTAAACGTATTGCCGCGCGGCTATACTCCATAAACAGTATCTCGCAAGAGATTTTTTAAAAAGTATAGCCGCCCGGCTATTCCGTTCTTTAAGTGAAACAATTCCAGAGCCTTCCTTGATATGTAGCTGAAGCGATGAATGTCCAGATCAATCTCAAAGTAGTTAGGACCCTGCACGTGAGAGAGCTTGATAAAGTCAAACAACATGGTTTTTATGTTTCATCATCTTAACACTCAGCAACATAAATGTTCAATGTTTACCTTGTAAAAGCTTCTTCTCAGCAGAACTCCGACCGAGATCCCTAGGATTTACCACCCCAGCCAAGATCTTTAGTCTTTCTCTAAATGGTACAGTGGAGTCCTTTGCCAATCCTTTAACTTTTTCAGTCTCATCGTCAACCATTTTCTAAAAGCATCATTCAAATATATCAAAAGACTGAGTGTTCCAATAGAACATAAGATCACATTTCCATCAGGGAGAGTACATCAGAATAAAGTACATGCCTATCCAAATGGTGAAGTTGCATACAAAATGAAGTTACCTTGATGCTGTCTTGGAATTGAGGAGAGATGTCTTTATCAAAATTCTCAGAAACTTTGAAATACATTACATGACTCATCCCCTCTCCATCACTATCACCAAGAAACATTGTAGCAGGATAAGTAGGCAACTGCAACAAGGCGCAGAGCAATATCATTAGATATTGCCAAAATATAACAAACAAAACATAACAAGATAAATTAATTCTGAAAAAATACCTGTATGTTTACAATGAACACTTTCCCATTTGCTTTCACTTTGGGAAGCTCAGGATGCTGGGCAATGTGATGTATCTTTTTGGGGCATACAAACACATCAACACCTATTGGAGTATATGGACTGTAGTTCGGAGCAGTTGACTTTAGCAAGGCAGAACAGAGTAATTAGTTGCAAATGTCTAAATTCAGTTAAGGTTGGTTTTGACAAAAGAAAAAACCAAAGTCATACTTGAAATAGTTCTCACCACGGAATTTAAAAGTTGAGGGTGGAATCTCAGACCAAGATCTTGAAGTCGGCTTCTCTACTCTACAACATGGAATGACATATCCTGGTCTAGCCCGATACAAAAACCTTTTTGATTGACCTGTGGATATATCATTGAAATGTTCAGTAATATACAAGTACATCAATCCCAATATTCTAAGTTTTCTTTCTATTCAAAGAAAATTGAATTATTTGAATACTTACATTGTTCAATGGTTTCTTCTGCATCAGAGGATCTCCTTTTAAAAGAAAGTCTGAAAACGGCTGATGGCTTTCTCTGGGACTGCGGAACCAAACTCTGTTCGAATCTTATCATTGAAACTTACAGAAGGTACCAATCGAGCTAAGCCGGATTTTAGGTCTTTGTCTTGAATTTTTTCATTAGAATCACGTCCATCCTCTATAAGTCCTTCAAAGCTTCCATAAGAGTGATCTAATATATTCTTCCTCTTACTGCAAACTTCATCAGCCTTCCCTAAGCGAGAAAGTACATAGCCCTGGGTACTAATAAGCGAAAACCGATTTGATTCCCTACGCTCATCTTTGCCTGTGATTTTATCTGATTTACCTCCATCTATTTTCATATAGCTTTGGTATTCTTCATACTTACACCCATTATCAACAAAGCGAGCAGATCTTTCATACTGAAGTACTTGGCCACTTGAGATATTCCCGAATAGATTGCTTGCTAATGGAAAACCATCTGTAGAATAAGAGAAGAAAATTAAGAAAACAATAGAAAATCCTTTTCCAATAAGTAGCTCAAGAAAAATTACTTAAGTAGTAATGACGTTTTGCATTCAAACAAGACCAAAAGGCTTTCATTCTGTAATATGTAGTTACAGGCTGATGGCCAATACCTCCATGTATACTGATAAAGTCATCATCCGAGTGAGACTCCAGAATACTCACTGAGTCAAACCAAGCTTCCTCTTGGAAAATTACTGCAAATGAATAACTTTCAAAATATGAGATTCAAGAGCTATAAATTTTCTTGTCAGCACTATTGGTTGAAATTGAAAGAGAGTTGAAATCTGATGAAAGAAATCACACACCATTCAAATCATATTGACTGTGGTGCCATTGTTGCTGGGTAAGATGGAATGTTGAATAAGAAACCTTAGTTCTTCTGTGAGTAGTTGTTGCACCATTCTCAAAGTCCACATGAACAAACTCACTGACAGCATAGTCACTCATGCGAGCTCCTGCATCACTATTTATTTTCTTGAAACTGGTATTTCTTTTCTTGGTACCATCTGAAGCGGAGCAGGTTGCCTTTCTATGGCGTTTGATGACCCGCTGACAGTGTTTTTTCCGTGATTTAATTGTTTTGGATGGGGTTGACATGCAACCAGCCATTGTAGCTTTTAAATCATGCAAGTCCCAACAACAACGATGCCTTCATCAAGTCCTCTCCAACCTGTGTGCCTACAAATGATTCAAACTACATCAGAGAAGATTAAAGGATTTCTGGAAAGTAGTTTCTATGATCACAAATAATCATGAGAACGCAATCAATTCTTTCATCATGAGACTGATTCAGTAATTTATGGCTCAAACGCTAGGCCAGTTAACCAACTTAACACTTGGAAATTATTAGAATCAAACGGATGACACACAGAGGTCTCTATGTTTAATGAGTATGGTGGCACTATCAGAAAGCACCTTGGTTAGAAGCGACTAGTAACTTGAAGCACTACACTAGTTATTCAATCAATTTGTAGATGAAAATTTGTGCAATCATCATAAAAATCAAATGTCTGATTCAAACCTTCTCAAACAAAGTGGGATGTCTCTTTCCCAATCCCATAGACAAGCCACTTATCTATCTTAAGCCCCAAATATTTAGTTCTGGCTCACTAGAACATAAACATGACTAGAAAACAAAAAGATAGTACATCCACCTCAAGAACAACTCAACAAAACCTTAGTCCCTATTATCTATCTTAAGCCCCAAATCTTTAGTTCTTACTCAGGTTTAATTAATTAGTACCTTTCTCTTAAGTAGTTGGTATTTGCAAAGTAAATGGGAGCATCAATCTCAAGTATGAGAATTCCAGGATCATTCTTTGCATTGGGATACTGCTCAACATTTCTGTAAACCATGGAATTCGAACAGTTTCCTTGAACCAAAGTCCTTGGCCTTGCCACAAACAAAAGTACCCTGATCACAGATATTGCAACCTACACAGAAGAAAAAAGAAATATTAGTTCTAATGCGTAGTTTTAAGTTGTTAGATATAGTGTTATTGTCAGACACAATAATGATACGTACCGCTAAGACTAGTTCAATTTCAACGCTGCCAAAAACAACGCCGATATAGGCACTCATGCAGACAACAAAGTCAAACTTGTCAACCTTCCAGAGGTGAATTGCGGCTTCATAGTCTATGACAACAAGCAAAGCCCGACTATGTGTTTCTTTGTCTGTATATTCCCCAAGTCTGATTCAGTCAGGATTTCCAACTACTCATCCAACTTAGGCCAAACCAGATTCCTAACAATTAAATACTACTTTTACAAGCTAAAATCTCTATTGATCCCTCTAGTAATAACTTTTCGACCACATCTTTCTCTTTTCAGGATGCAAAACACATAATCAAAAGCCAATTTCGTATAGCGGCCATCAGAAATTGAAGCGAGTTCATAATTTAGATAAAGTCGGGAAAAAAAAGAGAGGACCCGCCTAGGCGGCCGCCTAGCGCCTAGGCCGTTTTTCCAACAGCCTAACTGAACAAAAGCACAGTTCATAGGTTTTGAGCTCTAATTATGGACATCATTACCAAATTTAACATTACAGAACAAAATCCACCACCTGTTCTAGATTTATGTGCATCATAGATTTTCCAAAATAAGCAAAATATAAAGATAATTTAGTTAAAACTACAAGTGATCTGAATGCATTCCACTAAAAAGCAGGAAGCAGAGTAATTGGAGACTAAGCTTAGTGAAAAGAAAAACCTTGGGTTGAACAAACTATCCCACCAGTCAGAGTCTGCGGCTTTAGGCTCGACTGGAACCAAGCTTAAGTTTTTCGTCAATTTCCTATCTTTCTTGCTTTTCTTTGATTTCTTGAGAGACACCGTGAGAGCTCAATTGAGGAATTGCCCACCACTTTTTTGGCCTTGAACTTGAAGACTCTGATGGGAAGTGATTCAGTGAAGCGAGCCAAGCAGGGGGGGAAATGTAAAAGCTCGTATAGCCATTTTATATATTATAGCCGAACGGCTATACTGGTCAAATAATATTTAAATAGTATAGCCCTGGCATCTTTTTTTTTTCTTTTTCCCCTCACAACAGCACTTGAGAAGCATGTTCTTGCAGACGCCATATCTCATAAACTAGACACAGAAGAATCAGAGGTAATCTCCATGTCTGTTTATACATTCCCCCTCTTTTCTTTTTTTCTATCTAGAACTTAAAGCTTTACTCCATTTATTTCCTTATCAATAATGGGTATACTCAATTTTTCCCTAATTATTTTTTAAAAAATAGTATGGCGATCGGCTGTACTCATTTTTTCTAATTGTCACCTGGCGCATAGGCGCTGGGAGGGTCTTTTATATATACTAGAATTTTTTGAAATTTTTTAGGAAAGAGTAAAGAGTATAGCCATGCGGCTATACTCGTTTTGCCTATTTTTTTAAAAAATAGTATAGCCGCCCGGCTTTACCTTTTTGACACGTGGCACCTAGGCGCTGGGCTTGTCCTTTTTTTAATATATAAATAGTATTGCCGAGTGGCGATACTTTTTAAAAAGAATATTTAATCCGGGAAATTTCACCGACATAGACCTGTGCCGACAAACTTTCATCGGGAGAGGTTTTTTTAAAAATTTTAAAAATATAAAATTAGTTTCTATTTATTAAATCTGCATTATGGAGGCAGAAAATGTACCTACTACCGCGATTACCCGTATACTGCCTTTGGTAAGTAGCTTTGGTTTCTAGTCAGAGTTTTCTTTCCTTAGTGAACTTATTCGCATGAAAAGAAAAGAAAAGAGAAAAAAATTATGAAAACTGATAATTATAGTTGTCTGCTAAACACTGTAGCTACATTGAACGGAATTAAGATAGATGGTGGTAAGGCAAAGGAGTATGCATGGCTTGCTGAGACAGAACCAGATGATCTCTATATGCGCCCGGGAAATTACACAGGCCCTACTATTCAAATTTAAGACTCAGCAGTCATCAGTGACGATTACTAAATGAGCCCTATGCCTCTTTGTGTTTGCTCCAGCTTTAGACCTTAGAGAGAAAACATTCCATTGTGGTTGACTGCATTAGCCTAAGCAGAGAGGTAACTAAGGCGCTCAAGCCTGCAGCAAAACTAGTTTATCATAAAGAGAATTGAAAGAAAAATGGAGCTTGTCGCTGGGTGATGATATCAAGTTTATAATCAAGTTAACTGCACCAAAAAGGATCACAACCACAATGAAGAGATATGCATTGTGGACTGCACCTAGAATAAAACCACCAGCTATGAACCCCATCACGAAAAGTAGAATCAAAGACCATAATATTAGCTTTGGGAAACTCTTCTTAAACGAAAACTCGTCATCTTGGCTAAGAGTAGTAATGGCCTGGTTGTGAACAATGGACGAATCTTGTACTTTCATTGATCCCATAGACTCCAAAGGACCAGATACTTTTGGATATAGCTATACTCGTTAAATATATAAGAATATTTAAAGAGTATAGCCGCTCGGCCATACTCTTTAAATATAGTCCAATATTTTAATAATATAGCCGCATGGCTATACTCTTTAAATATATTAGAATATTATAAAAAGTATAGTCGTTCGGCTATCCGCTTTAAGTAAATTCGAATATTTTAATAGTATAGCCGCTCGGCTATACTCTGTAATATATTCTAATATTTTAAAAGGATAGCCGTTCGGCTATAACCCTATTAGAATATTTTACTAGTATAGCCGCGCGGCTATACGCTTTAATATTATTTTTATTTAATTTTTATATTTTCATCTATTTACCAAAATAGTCGCCTTCTCGCTTGGGGAATATTTCCGATATTAGGAAAAGAAGCTTCAAAGCACAAGATTCTACTGCATATGAACCTCATCAACTGCGCTACTCTCAGTGGGCTATGAGTCTCATCGTCAAACTGGGCTTTCCTCAACCTGCTCATTCTCTGGCTCTGCCCACATCAACTTCCAAAAACAAAGTAAGCAACACCATCTTTCTCTCTCTCTCCGTTTGTGTTGTTTCTCTTCTGTGCTTTTTTTGGTCTCTTTTGTCTTTGTCAACTTCATGTTCGTTAATCATATAGTAATAAAAATTATCAAATTTATCTATCGCAGACTCAAAATTCAACTTTAACTCTATCATCTCCAACAACCCAGAAACCAAATGGAACATATGGAAGCAAATTTCCCAGTTCAATTGGTATTAATGAAACTCAGCCAAAGTCTCAAATTCAACCCTTAATTGACATCCTACATGGTTGTGAGGACATGGGGTCTGTAAAACAAGCAAAGGCTGTTCATGGGTTTGTGTTAAAATCTGAGCTTTCGGACCGAAACTTGCTGGTAGTTTTAAATCATCTAGCTCATGCCTATTCGAAATGCTCGGATTTTGGCACAGCTCGTCGATTGTTTGATGAAATGTCATGTAGGAACATATTCTCTTGGACAGTTATGATTGTTGGGTCGACTGAAAGCGGCTTCTTTCTCGATGGATTTAAGTTCTTTTCCGAGATGGTGAACAGTGGAATTTTACCAGACAAGTTCGCATATTCCGCAATTGTGCAGACATGCATTGGTTTAGATTGTATTGTACTGGGCAAAATGGTGCATGCCCAGGTTTTTGTAAGAGGCTTTGCATCTGATACTTTTGTAAGTACATCTCTCCTTAACATGTATGCAAAATTCGGAAAGATTGAGGATTCATGTAAGATGTTTAATACTATGACAGAACATAATAAAGTCTCCTGGAATGCAATGATTTCAGGGTTGACATCAAATGGTCTTCATTTTGAAGCATTTGATCATTTTCTAAGAATGACGAAAGAAGGAATTACACCAAATATGTATACACTCATCAGTGTCTCAAAAGCAGTCGGGAAGTTAGGTGATGTTAACAAGAGCAAAGTGGTTCACAGTTATGCCTCTGAATTGGGAATGGAGTCTAGTGTTCTAGTGGGAACCGCTCTCATTGATATGTACTCCAAATGCAAGTCTTTGTCTGATGCAAGATCTGTTTTTGACTTGAATTTCACCAGCTGTGGAGTCAATCCACCATGGAATGCAATGATTTCTGGCTATTCACAATGTGGTCACAGCCAAAAATCGATGGAGCTCTTTGTGAAAATGTGCCTGAAAAATATACAACCAGACATTTACACTTACTGCAGTGTGTTCAATGCAATAGCAGAGTTAAAGTGTTTGCAATTTGGAAAGCAAATTCACGGGATGGTTTTAAAGTCAGGGATAGAAATGAAGGTTACAAGCGTCTCCAATGCAATTGCTGATGCATATGCCAAATGTGGGTTGCTGGAAGACGTACAGAAGGTCTTTGACAGGATAGAAGAGAGAGATTTAGTGTCTTGGACAACACTGGTGACTGCTTATTCTCAAGGTTCTGAATGGGAGGATGCACTGACAATCTTCTCAAAATTGAGGGAAGAAGGCTTTATGCCGAATCAGTTTACCTTTTCTAGTGTGCTTGTTGCATGTGCCAGCCTTTGTTTACTTGAGTATGGTCAACAAGTCCATGGCCTCCTTTGCAAGGCTGGCTTGGACACTGAAAAGTGTATAGAAAGTGCCCTAATCGATATGTATGCCAAATGTGGTAATATAGCTGAGGCACAAGAGGTCTTTGAGAGGATTTCTGAGCCAGATACAATTTCGTGGACTGCTATTATATCAGGATATGCTCAACATGGGCTTGTGGAGGATGCCCTTGAACTCTTTAAGAGAATGGAGCAGATGGGTGTGAAGGCCAATGATGTTACCTTATTGTGTGTTCTGTTTGCATGCAGCCACCGTGGTATGGTAGAAGAAGGTCTCTATCATTTTCATGTAATGGAAAAATTGTACGGTGTGGTGCCAAAGATGGAACATTATGCTTGTATTGTTGATCTCTTAGGTCGTGTGGGCCGTCTTAATGATGCAGTGGAGTTCATAAAAAGGATGCCAATTGAGCCCAATGAAATGGTCTGGCAGACTTTGTTGGGAGCATGTAGAGTACATGAAAATGTTGAGTTGGGGGAGATTGTAGCTGAGAAGATCCTTTCAGTTAGGCCAGAATACTCAGCTACCTATGTTCTTCTATCCAACACTTATATGGGGACAGGGAGTTATAAAGATGGAATTAGTTTGAGAGATGTGATGAAAGACCGAGGTGTGAAAAAGGAGCCAGGTTGTAGTTGGATTTCTGTGAAAGGTAGAATCCACAAATTTTATGCAGGGGATCGACAACATCCAGAAAAGCATGAGATATATGCAAAGTTAGAAGAACTGAGAGTGAAGCTTAAGTCCATGGGTTACGTTCCAGACTTGAGTTATGTATTGCAAGATGTGAATTTGGTTGAAAATATGGGGATTCCTGGATAAGCTCACATGAAAACATTAATTTTATAAATATATCCAATATTTCTGGTATATCTGTTCAAGTAGTGGAACAAAAAATTTGTGATCAAGATAGAGAAAAGCTGCAGCAACAAAGAGCAAATGAATCTTTAGATGATGAAATTGAGGTGCCAAGTGCATTTAATGATTTTTTCCACCTGCTCAGCTCCTCTTTCAGGCTTGGGAGCAGTGCGTCCAGGGTAAATACAGGCTACGGATGTAAAACCCATAAAATTTCTGTTGAATGGTCCAATGATATGATGTTGGGGTTAACAAACTGACCATAGGACTGTACAGCTTGGGCATTTTTGGAGTTGTGGGCTCCTGAACATATTCCAAAATAATCCATGCTGATGTATAATAGAATGTTGATTTCATTGTGCAATTGGTTTATGGTGGATATAGGCTTCTTGACCACAGAGAGTTTATTGGGCACAGGCAGATGTACTCAAGGTGCTCTGTACAGGGTCAAGCGGCAGAATTGAGTTCGTGTTAAGGACCCTGGGACTGCTCAACCATTGAACACCATCCACCAATACAAATCATTTGATACAAAATGCAAAATCCTCAATGATGTGCAGAAGGATTCAGGTGGAAGCACCCAACCTTTGCGGAAAAAAAAACCGGTGAAAATCCTGTTCCGAAGTCAGGCATGATTGATATGGTTAGATAAGCTTTGCTTTATGTCCTGAGCCGGTGAAATAAGCCTGGCTTCTGTTATTGATTCCGAAAAAAGCAATCTTGGTTAAGTCATCATTGCTGCTTTCCCTACTTTTTTTTTTTTCCCGAGTGTTATATGCGGTGGGACTCATTTTATCCAAACTGTACATTCACTGAAGGAACTCGTTACAAATCATCGAGTGTTCAATCATTCATATGCGCCTGTTTGAAGATTATGTGCCTTGTATTATATGTGTTAAAGCAACAGCAAAACTTTTATCTTTATGTTCTTAACACCAGAATAAAAGCAGGAAAGAAAACACCAGTCTTTTCTCAATAAATCTTCTTTGGAGTCTGCTGGCATATCCATCTAGAAGTTGGCTAAAAGGGTTTTAGTTTACACTATGACATATTTACTTACAATGAATGGGGGAAGTCATGAATCCGGCGACTTAAAGTGCTCGTTCGAGGAAAGTTACTTGGCAGCAGCTTTTTACTCTTGCTTGCTTCTCCTCCAATCCAATTTCCATTATTGCAAAATCTCAAAAGTTTCTCCTATCTTGTGGGGCTTGCTTAAGAAAAGTTGCAACGCCAACACAAAAAGACAGCAACAGTTGAAAACACCCTTCTGAGATGTCTCTTGCTTGTATTGTACATAGTCACATATACATCATACATGGTGGGCTTAGCAGCTCTTAAGATATATATAAATTTCCTGCCATCGCTGCGAGGATCTTTGCTGGTTTCGTTACATGTGATGAACAAGACACACATTATACAACTTTCACAAAATTATTTTCTTTTCTCTCATCATTGTAATTGCAATTATGTCATGTTCGATACCTACAACCAACCCCGTGACCTCAAGTTTTTGCATATTATATTTTTATTATTTTATTATTTTATTTATTTATTGTCAAGATCAGTGGGGTAGAATTGCTCAACTCGAAGTAGTACCTCTGTGATTGAATGCCATGCACAACAATGATGTGCTAAATATAGACGATTGTTTGTCTTCTACTTAGGTCACCTCCAAGATGATGGGTACAGATTTCTAGTCACCTCCAAAATTAATTACAGTAATTTTTTTTATTTTTTTTTCAAAGTGTAGATAGCTAAATGCTTCAGCAAATTGTGAATATATTTCCATTCGATTCACATCTTGAACTGTCGTACAATTTTTGTACTGTGGCCTACCAGAGAATGGAGTCAATAGACCGATTGACCAGTGACCAACCAACAAGCCCTTTTGTTTATACGAAATTAATTTCATATTATTGAAGCTAATTAATCAGGTGATGATGTTTTGAATTTTCTAAGAACGTGGGTGTTAGAGAAGAAAACAATACATGGTGATATCATTTTCAATATATTTGGCAGAAGATAATTTGTTTTGGGATGAAAGAGGACAAGGCAATATAGCTGTATGAGGTCTAAGGCTTGGTTTGTTTGCATGGGTGCTCTCTCGGTACACAAGAAGCTTATTTACAGCAAGGCAATATTTGTAGGCATTAGATGTAAGCTAGAATTCTAGAATGGCGACGTTTGGACAGTGACCATTTATTCTTCAGTGTGGGGGATGCATATGCACAATGAAAACCTTAATTCGAACACACGACCTCGGACTTTATAAGGATAACTGCTCTTAACAACTTGAGCTACAAGTTTCGTGTTATATTGATGTATTTATATATGATATAAATCCAACCAAACTTTTTGGGTATTGTTATTTATATATATATATATTATCCTTTGCATGTAGATTCTTCAATTGCCAACAAGAACTCTCTCTCTTTCTCTCTCTCTCTCTCTCTCCATGAACAACAGAGGCACTTATCACTCAACTTTATACTTCGATGGAATTTTGTTTCCATTGTCACATTTGCATGTGAATGTACTTTCCCGAAGTGCAACTCACGTGAGTTTTGCTAGCAAGTCACAAGAATCCTATATACTACTATACTAAGGATAATTTGTTTATACAAAGAAAAAAACTAGTAAATGTATAGATGATAGTAAATATTTATTTGGTTTTTTTATTTATTTCGAATGAATTACGAAATTTTGGAGCCTTATGAAGGAGCACAGATTGGTGTCAAGCATTGTAAAACGATGGCTCTATGTGGTGATTGAGGTATGGCTTGTCATTATATGAGATTTTTATTCTGTTTTTTTATTTTTAATAATATGGAATGTCACGAGAAACATTTCTCAATAAAGTAATACTTTTGCTGCATGATTGTGCCCTAATTAAATGGGTTCCAATTCTTTTGTTGTTAATTTTGTTTTTTTCATTTTGAATTGTTTCATCACATGATGAATTGGATATATACAATATAGACACCAAAACGCGTACAGGTCAGTAATGTGCCATAATTAACTCACATCAACTTTTAATGAGATTATGAATTATAAATATTAAGGAGTGTTGTTATTTCCATCCCTGTCCTATTTTCCCACCCACCATTGGCCAATTTCTCTCTATGCCTTCCCTTCTTTTTTTTTGGTAGTAGATTGCCCAATTTCTAAAGCACCTCTTCATTGGCCATTGCTTCAACTACAGCTTTTTGCTCAAGTTATGCGATTGTTCTATCAAATGCCTTCTTTTTGAGACGGAGAGAACTTTAGGATTGTGTTTTTTCAAATTTACATGGTGGATGGGGAAATAGGACGAGGGGTGAACATAGAAGCATGAGAACAATCAAATCCTAAAAGAATCTTCTCTCCATCAACCTCCAACTTTTTGGCAACTAACAAGCCCTAGAGAGAGAGTAGCATATATTATTCAGCTCAAAGCCGATGTAATTAAGCTCTCTTTCTTTATATGTAAAATTATAATTAATTATGAATTTATCCACTGTCAATCATATCATATGGAGTTCCATGCACCTCACGATATCTTGCATCTATTTTCAAAGTGCTTTTTTGAAAAATCAACTTCATTTAGAAGTAGATGGTTATTAAAAAAATAGTAATGGTTGGTGAAAGAAAAAAGGTTTACAAAACCTGGTGAGGAAGAATTGGACAGCACTGAAGAAATAAAATGAAAGCAGTCACTTCAATTTGATGAAGAATTGCTATAGCTAATAGGTTTCAAAGGTATCAAGACAAACTGCTTATCTGTTAATTTGTTTTTTCCTACTTTTCATGAGTATTATCATATCGATAAGCATCGGGTCACGCTCATTGGACAAACTATTCAAGTGATCAGTATCTTTGATTCACATATATATGCCTTCCAGCATATATATTACAAGTTGTCGATACAATTTCATGGAGACAAAACAAATTATTAACCTCAGAGTCACCACAATTTATATATTCAAGGAAAAATCACATCACTTAAGTGGCCCTTTTGTTTAGCGTGTTTTAAAAGACGACGTTTTGTTAATTGACAAGCACGCGTGTTTTAAAAATCAACCCAACGCAACTCCATTTTAGTAGTGTATAAGATGATATACCACGACGGTTTTATAAAAAACACAGTGATGGTTTAATTGTAGTAGTGTCTGTTTACTGCAAAAGCAAAACACACATGATTAATTTTTATTTTTTTTAAAATTAAGTTGGGGAGAGGGAAACCTAGCTAGGCTAGCAATCTAAAAATTTAAAACGTACACTCTAGAAATTGAAACTGTATATATGGCTAGGAAGTGCAAGAAATATTACTTTTATTTATTTATAATTATTTATTTTTATGGAGGGCAAGAGACAAGTTTGGGGCAGGGTATGTGTATGGAGAGTATTGTTTGGTTGTAATGATTAATGGGCACACATGTGAATAGAGTTGGTACGTGATTTGTCTGTGTCCACTGGAGACAATGCTGGAATCAACAAGTACTAGCTCCTGCAAACCCTCCTGCACTGCATACACACACGTATATATATATATATACATACATGTATATGAATTTGTCTTACAATCAAGTAAAAAAGGTTAATACACACATATATATATATATATATAGGCTATAGCTAGTTAGAAGTTAGAAAAGGATGGAAAGCTACTGTCCTCATGCACAGGAATAATTTACTTTAAATTATTGTTGCATGCATGGTAGATATTATTAATTTGCGTTTCCAAGAAATTAAATATATTATGGAGATGGAGTTTAGAGATGAAGAAGGTTGAAATGGCACGTGTAGAGAGAGAGGAAGAGAGAGAGAAAGAGGACAAAAAGGGCAACGGCTGGAGGAGGGGGGGAGAGAGGGAGAAGGAAAAAAGCCCCCGTGAGGAGTGTTTGGAGGCATTCTCTCCAGTCCATCCATCCATCCTAATAGCTAAAGTAATTTGTTGCTTCCTTCTTCTCTCTTTCGCTTGTTTCGATGGCTCCATGGTTGGCTTCTTCCACAAATCCACAGTTGCCACTCCCACCTCGATCCCTCTATCTCCATCACGAGCTGATCTCTCTGCTACCTTATGATTCCATTTCCAATTCCCTCCCGCCCATTCACTTCTTTTTTTCCCATTCTACCCCCTTCATAATCAAATATATGAAATAATAATGAATGAAATACACACGAACTCTCTCTCTCTCTCTCTCTCTCTCTCTCTCTCTCTCTACATATTCGATACTTATAATGTTTTCTAGCTTAATATCGAGTGGCCTTAATTCTGCATATCAACTTGCGCAGACAGCCAAAAACATGCTTGTGAAACTGACTCTTAATATCCCGATTACTTTTTTTTTTATCACAAGGATAAATTATATAAACACATCAATAATTTCTTCTCAAGACAGTGGCTGGCAACGTATTTCATTAACTATGTGATCTTATCAGCTTAAATTCTAAGGAAACTTTTTGAAAATGATAACGAGATTGTAATATAATTTATTTTATCTAAAAATGAAATATATATGATGTATTTAATTTTTCTCGTATGCGGATGTTCGTACGTTATTATCATGTGGACGCCATTGTAAACAAGAAGAAAAGCATGGAGGAGTAGTAAAAAATATATGGTGTCGTAATCTAATATTTGTTTATGCTAATTCCGCATTTTCTGGAATCATTTGATTGACGGGGAATTTGTATGGTCTCCACATAAATGATATATCCAACAAATTAAGCAAACTTGTTTAGAAGCTTATTATGAATGATACAAATGATTAATTATGTGCAATAATCCCAAGGATTACGAGGAATGTTTAACCCTTGCTACGTCATAATATTGCCAAAAACCAAACAATATTGTACCGTGAGAAGGGCATGTCAGTAATTACAGGCAGAATCTATTATCTGTTATACAATATTATTTTGTGAAAAAACTGAGGCAGTCATGTGCTGGGAAGCAAACAGGTGATCATATAGATTTGAGAGCTCCTCGCCCTCTTATAAAAGGCTTTCATCAGAGCTTTTCAGAGAGTTTGTAAGGAAGAGAAAGAGAGAGGGCAAAAAGAGAAAGCTGAGAAATCAGAAATTTATAAGATAAGGGAGGGAGAGAGGTTGAGAAGATCGAATCCGATATCCGTTTCCATGGTTTCTAGGGAGCACAAGAGGGTACTTTATGAGAAGCTGCAGCTTCTTCGTTCTATTACTAATTCTCATGCTGTAATTCCCCTGCTGCATTCATTTCTCAGGCCTTTCCTTTATTCCATTGGCTTAAAGTTGCTTTCTGTATATATGCTTTATACCAACCCAAAATTGTTTCCTATTATTTTGTTCTTTTGTATAATTTATTGTTTCTTTTCCTTATAACACAAAATATATGCAATTGGTTTCCTCTTTTTATTTTTTATTTTTATGTGTGTATGTGTGTGACCTTACCTCCTCAAAATATCTCATTCTTGATTTCAAATACAGATGAAGAATTTTTTTAATATTTATAATATGAAACCAACTTATTTCTGTAATTTGTTAATTTAATCCGTAATTTCTGAATTATCTCATTATGTTTTCTTGATTTTCAAACTGATGAGGAAATTAATCTATGTATATTTGTGTAATTTCGTAAATTTATATATATCAAAAGAGAGAGAATATTTGGAATCTATATTGACCATAAAAGTTCTTACATGGCAGTACTTCTTTAATTATCTAAATCTATGAGAGCATATATATATATATATATATATATATATATATATATATATATATATATATATATAGATATCTCGTCCGCATAGGAGAATTTATGTATATATTATATATATACAACTTCCCGTTTGTCACAATTTTTGGTTGTGCATGTGTGACAGCTAAACAAAACCTCAATCATAGTAGACGCATCAAAGTACATTGAAGACCTAAAACAAAAGGTGGAAAGACTGAATGAAGATATTGCAAATGCGCAAACTAGTTCATCATCAAGTGACCAAACTCCATTGCCTGTGGTACTACAAATTCCACCTTCTTCATATCATATCTAAAACTTGATGTATGAATATTTAATTAATTTCCATTTAGTTGTATATATGAATCAATTGCCTAATTTGTCACAATTTGTATGTCCTTAAATTTTCAGCAGGTTACAGTGGAAACCCTAGAAAAGGGGTTTCTGATAAATGTGTTTTCTGAAAAGAGCTGCCCAGGTTTGCTTGTCTCTGTACTGGAAGCTTTCGAAGACTTGGGTCTTAATGTGCTTGAAGCTAGGGTTTCCTGTGCAGACAGTTTCCGGTTGCAGGCAGTTGGAGGAGAAGTAAGGCATTTCAAATCTCTCTCTCTCTCTCTCTCTATATATATATATATATATATAATTGATTAGTGCATTAGACAGCAGCTAATAATGAGGTAATTTTTGGATTAATGTAGAATGAGGAAGAAGGTGAGAGCATTGATGCTCATGCAGTGAAGCAAGCAGTGGCAGTGGCTATTAAAAACTGGAGTGAAAACAACGAACACGAGTAATCAAGATTCGGTTGCTATATAGCTAGAGCTAGCAATTTATATATCTTTGTGATGATGAAGATCAATTTCCACTTCCTTGGATTAAAAAAAATCCTCTCCTTTCCTTTTTCTTGTTGTGGCTTTGCTATATAGCTAGCTAGGTTGGCATGAAATGAATTAATGTTGATCATCAAGGAATTAATCAAGCTTTAAACAACGTAGTTACGAGTACTTGATCAATCATATATAGCTAGTTAGCTCATCTTAATTACACCAGGGGTTCTTAAGACATGAAAAGACTAGACATTTAAGGGTGGTCAAAGAATTAGAATTTCAATCATGCCTTTGATGGAATGATGGCGATCAAGGACATTTCGCTGCATAAGGTGTACTGCTGTTGGTTTTATGTCAACCCCACCACTACCCTGCTCCCAAAATAAAAATTTGTAAATAATCCTAGTAATAATTAACTGGATCAATTATTTCGGAGATATTATAATTAATTTGGATGTTCTTAATGTATCTTAGTAATTAATTTGGCTGTGAAAGAAACTACTCTATAAACCATGCCGATAAGTGAATGGTGTGGGTGCTGAATTTTTTGTGTCGTCCTTAAAACCTGCATGCATAAAGCTATAACAATAATAAAATCGATATAGAAGATTTTGGCTCCTCTGCCTGGCTCCTCGCGGTTTCGGGTAGAAGGGTGAGGGTTTGTATTTTGGATTAGGTTGATTTGTTGGGGGTTTCTGTGTGGGCTTCTGTTTTCTGTTAATGGAGCTTGTTTGTGTTATATATATAGGCAGTGGTGGATGCAGGAATGACCACTCATGGGGTCATAGTGTAAACTACCAAATAATTTTTTAAGATGAAAAAAATATTGAAAATGAAACGATAGTACTTTCACTCATAATTAATGTCAAAAATAATATTACAAGTTACAATTGTCCACGACGAGGTTTCATTTATTTGAATTGAGGCTTAGGGTTTAGAAATTAGAACTTACTTGAATTGAATTGTAAACTTTCACAAAAATAGTGGCGGCAACGGGAATGGCTGGTGGTGAACGGCAGCTAGCACCCTTGGTGGCGGTGGCAAGGGAGGAGATGGTGGTAGAGGTCATGGGGAGATTGGGGTTAGGGAGGAGAAATATGAAAATTTGGAGTTTGGAGGGTCTGTTTTCGGGTCTGTTTGCTGTTAAGAAGTTGCAGCCCCTTTTTTTTTTTTTTTAATAAAAGTCCTAGACCAAAACGACGTCGTTTTGGCTAGGTCTTTTGAAAAAAATTGCATTTCCCAAAACGACGTCGTTTTGCAAGGCAGTTTTTAAAAATAAAAAAACTGAAAAGAACCCCAGCCACCGAAGCTTCTTCTTCTCCATGGCTTCCAAGGGCAAAAACCAGTCCCTAACACTAAACTCCAGATCTGCCATGGGGTCGTCTGACCCCATTGACCCCATGGTGGATCCGCCTCTGTATATAGGTTGATGCATGCTTTGGGTTGTCCTAATACATGGGCTCTGCTTAATCGGTAGTTATTTAGGGTTTGTTTGGGAGTGATTTTGTAAAAACCTATCGGTTCATAAGCATTTTGTATTAGAAGAATGTTGAAATTTTTATTAGAAATCTAAGTGATTCCAAGTACTTTCATAACCCATAAGCACTTTTAACAATTGATTGTGTGGTAGTTTTGCAAATTTTGTCTAATTACAACATCATAAATAATTCCCTTACTAGCTAGGAAACTGAATTTCTTTTGGCATCCATCAATGATGCCCTTGAAATCTGTACACAAAGATGAGGATTCTTAAGTGCAAATGCATCATATTTAGCTGAGAAAACTATGTCGTGCATGTTTTTGACAATGAAGTCCAGGGCATTCTCCTTCAAAGTCAGGCACGAACAAACATCTGCAACCTCCAAAACATCAAGAGCATTGGCTGTGCTCAGAGACTTGAGCATATGGCGCTCACAAAGCTTCTGTAGGTACGAGATTCCGTATTTATCTGCTGCAAGGAACAAGGAGTAGACCTGCTTGTTCATCTTTTCTTCATGCAAGTCCCCATTGTACAGGAACTCCAAGAGAGACTCAAGCTCTTCATGGTTTAACTCTGGCAATGTTACGGCGTCGTTTGGTGGAGCTTTGCACCCGTCTGAGTCTAGCATGTTGTTGAAGATTTCCGATCGTATTGCCTACAGTAAATTACAACAATGTAAATAATTAATGGTTCCTCCCTCATACATATATAATTAAGTAATTAATCAAATAACTAAGTTAAGACAACATTACTAGAGAGAGAGAGAGAGAGAGAGAGAGAGTCACCAATAACGCTCTATGTGCAGGTATTGGAGGCCCATTATCACCAGAGTGGAGTTGAATGTCTGTGTGAATTTGATCTCTAAATGCAACAACAAACCCACTTAGGAATTTAATCTTCTCATTGAGTTCCTCTGATGCATCCTTCCTATCGTGCACCCATTTTGACACATTCTCCAGAGTCTGCAGCAGAAAAAGAAATTAGCAACACATCACAAAACGATACTATATAGAATTTTGTAGCAACATTTTTCTTTTTGTCTATAAGCTTTGGAAAAAATTAAGATAGGATTATGTTGAGGGGTTACAAATAAGAGGGTTCAATCCAATAGTCCAATTATAACTCTGTAATGGATCGGACGGACGGCTATTAAGGACCCCCTCATTATAACCCATCATTCTAGGTTCCCTTGAAATGTGACCAAAACAATCCAGCCGAGAAACAATTTGGCCGAGAAACAATTTGAGAAAGAAAGGCCCATAAGAGATGTGGATCAATAAGGCCCAGAAAGTAATTTGTTGGGTCCAGATATATAGGTGCCCAATAGAGACCCAAAATCATTCTATATCACTTTTTGGGGTCAAGTTTTGTCATTCTGTGTCCGGCCGAAATATGGTACGAAATTATTATGCACCAGAAAAAATTGCCCATTCAAAAGTAAAATACTCTTCAACGATGAAATGAGTGTTGTTGAAGCGAAGGACTCTTCCAACGAAGAATGTGATGTATTAAGTTGTGTATGATGACTTAATGTAAAAGTGCTTCCTAGTAATTATGAAATTAAGAGAATGATGAAACATTGAAATTCAAAGTCTGCAAAATCCAAGCAATTAAAACGAAGAAAGATGACGAAAGTTGAAACCAGAGGCTTGCCTTACACAAATTTGCTTTCTTCTCAGCTGATCCTTGAGCACTTTCAAGCTTGTTTATGAAGGAGATAACGCTACGAGCTCCCTCGTAGCATGTCAAGCATATCGTATTCCTTGGAGGCCTCAATATAGCCGGCATTGAAGTACAAATAGAACAGTCCATATCTGCCTGCCTTAGTCTCCTTAAGCCTGATATCTATATGTATCAGAAACCTACAGCAAAAGCAAAAGCAGGGGAAGGAGGAGAAGCTGAGAATTTTGTTTTGAATGTACTCAATTTCAATCCAAGGCTTTTTCCAAGTTCCTTATGCTAGCCAGAGTTTGTTGGACCTCACCATATCCCTAGTTAATTAATTTGAACAGCAACCATGATTGCCTTGAGTAGAATATTGCACTATTTTTTTTGTGTTCGAGTGAATAGACCAAACCAACCTTGAAAGGATTCACTTAGTAATGCATGACCATGATGTAGGTGTTTTGGTTGGAGGGTAGAATTGTCAGTTGGGGAATATTGGGAGGTTTTGGTAGGCCGCTCCTTTTGAGTGTATTTTAATTTAAGTGCTTAACAATAATACCATGGGTATTGGCAAGTGAAGGAATCGGAATGTTAGGAAGAAGAAAAGGACTTTCCAACGTTACAAGTACAGCAAATATATACAAGGCAAGCACGTCACAGAAACTACTTCAACTCTAAAGCTTCCTCAATTAGTCTTCATTTCATTGACCCAAAAATGAGCCAGCCTGGCTGCTTTCTACACCACCTCCCAATATGATTGGCCCAGTTATGGTTCATGATGCCCACTGGTGTTGTATGTCTCTAGTCTCTAGCACAATTGAAAAAGGACTTCAGCTTGGATGCATCGAGGAAGGGAAATTCGAATACAAGATCTCACCTCGATGTAATTACAATTGTATTTTTGTGTTTCACATACAAATTTGTGAGCTAAGTAATGTAGTGTTACAAAAGAGGTGAATCCAATTCACTTGATTGCCCCCAATAAGCATGGGATATGCAGTCATTAACTGAGTATTTACAGAGTCATCGCCAAGTGTGGAATGACAATTATATTGTGGATAAGTATCACCGTATTATTCGGTAAGTATATCTAAAAATCTCACTTTTTTTTTTTTGGCTTGTAGTTGAAATATATTATGGCAATGGATCGAATCGGGGGTGGGTATACAATTCTCATCCCCATCCCCGCCTTCATACCCCCAATATTTAAAATTGGGGATTCCCCATACTCACCTTCATCACTCACCCTATTACGGAAATAAAATAAAATAAAAAGCTATTTTATTGAATGAGAAAAAAAAAAGCACTATGAGCACAAAATATGTATCAATTCAATTTTTATTAACTAATAATCTAGGCTATTTAAAAAAATTTAATACATGGTCAAGACATGATCATCATTATAGAGGTAGCACCACCATCACACATCTTAATGATATATTTATATGAAAAATAAATTATATATATTCTAAATAGGGTTCGGGTTGGGGATTAGAATATCATCCCCGTCCCTTCTCATAGACCATACCTTAAAATTTCAATGTACTCGTCCCCATACCCATTTCTTATCCTTCATACCCAACCCATTAGGATCGAATTCCTGCCAAAACTCTTATCCGGGTTAATATAAGGGAACTTTAAAATTCAAATTACTGCAACTGTGATCTTCTCCTAATTAAATAAGATCACTCATCTACACATCAATACCTTTTTGTAATTAGATTTAGTTTCCTAGTTTGAATGGTTGGTGTAGGGTGCTTTATTGTTTTTGTTTTTGTTTCCCTCTTAGATGCAATTTTATCCTTTTTTTTCCTTATATATATTTCTAATATCGTTAACATGTAACCGTTTTATAGGAATATTATTCACATATTTGCTGAATTGGAGAGGTACTTTGAACGGTGCAATTTGGATCTTGAGCACTTAACTATCGTTGATAACTGGGAGACTGACTATGCAAATTACACGGAGAATCACATCCCATCTTACGGGAAAAGGAACATCGAAACAACCATTCAAAACTCCAAATATGCTATAACTTTTGAGTCCGTTTATCACGAAACATATCAGTGGGAAGATGGTTATCAAAATAACGCCGTGGGAGAGCTTACTTATTCAAAAAACATGGTGGATCGTATCGGTACAAATTTGGACAAGACCAATCAAAATTCTTTGGTATGCACATTACACTAATTACTTTATTTTAAATTTCTTTTAATACAAATGTATTAGATAGACAATATCTTAACAATTTTGTTCTTTTTGTAGACAATGCATGAAGTGGAACAAGAGCTTACTTCATTGTTCCCTGAACGACTTACAGAGTTATATCATTTCTTTGTTGTTCAGAAAAAGATTAGCATGTCCTTCTTACTAGGTATCCCACTTCATGTTTTTTTATTTATTTAGTTCTCTCTATTTTTTCCTTTCTAATTCTGATCCATCATATTTTTTTTCTTTGTTATAGTTTGAAACAACATCTTGATGATGATCAATTGCATCTAATCGTAGCTTAATGTGGGGGCAGCAACATAAACAAACAAGAGTATTTGATGTTTAGTATTGGTGCTAATTATAGTTATATTTCTTCAAATGAGCTGTATGTATTTAGGGGGAGAGAGAGAGATTTAAAACTTTCATTTTCCTTTTCTGATATATTGGGATTGAATTTGAAAATCCTTTGCAAAAAAAGGCTAACCCAATGAGTTACCCTACACATAACGAAATTACAATGCAGCTATTGTCAAGAAGAACAACGCTCCCATTGCAATAAAGTCCATGAGGGAGAGGTAAAATACTGATAATCACAATAGAAAAAAGGAATCATATTTTAAATATTCAAAAAAAAAAGAGGTAGAAACACTGTTACAAAAGAAGAGCAGTCTCTCTACTTTCTTCATCTACTTGTACCATTATCTCCACATGGTGTAGGTGTTTTGGTTAGGGGGTATAATCGTCAGTTGGGGAATATTGGGAGGTTTTGGTAGGCCACTCCTTTTGAGTGCGGTTTAATTTAGGGTTAATTACATTTTAGTACTATGTGATTACATATTTAAGACATATTAATCCTTACATTCTCTATTTTTAAAATAACATACTCTGGTCTTTTAAATTTGTTACAATGTGATTTCACCGTTAGGTTTCCGTTAGATCTCTTCTTTAGTACAATAACTGCTTTTAATTACTTGAGTTTATGTGTTTACAATCGTATTTTTGTGTTACGAAAAAGGTGAATCCAATTCACTTGATTGCCCCCTATATGCATATTGGATATTTACTTGATAAACCAATATTGGTATTTTTATATATAAATACAATGTATTATACAACAACTAGTAACAGGGGAAAACATAGGAAAATAAAGAAACTAAGACGGAACATTCATTTAGAGACAGCGTAGCTAGAAATCAGAAATGTTCAGAATAACTCCTAATTAAGATCAACTTAATAATTAATAGAAATGGTCTGATGGAGCTCTGATTTAGGCAGCGCTAGCTCCTGCCTGCGCGGTGGCTGGGCTGGCTGCATATTAATTTGGAGAAAAGAAAGATTAATTATCTTTTTGGCGGTCAGCTTCATGCTTCTCGTAATAATGGTAGGCTGCTGCGCCAGATAGGACAACCAGAGTCAAGGCCTGTGCATGCATCCTGCACACAACAACATATCATAAATTTAGCTAGCACAAAAAATTTAGAAAGAGAAAAAACATATTAAAATTAAAGAGCTGCCCTACCTAGCATGTATAAGCCTAAGGCTTGGCTTGAGAGGTGTTCTTGCTCGTGAATAAGCCAGAGATGCTCCGATTCCTGATACCCATATTGCTCCTGTAATTTGTAACACCACCCCATTATTCAAAAAGATGACATCGAAAACCATAATCTATTTCACTTTTTATATTCTGCAGACTGCAGTGCACAAAGAGAGAGAGAGAGAAAAGATTAGATTAGATTAGATTGCTTGGTGGGTGTACCCACCAATGGCTTTGAGCTTGTGCTCTGCAACCCAAGACTGAATTGCCTCCATTTTGAAAATTTTGATTGCTAGCGTAGCTAGATGATGATCTTCTTCTTCTCTGAACCAAAAAATTATCAGAAAAACTGAACTTGGAAGGTGGAAGTGGAAAGCAGGGGAGGGGTTGGTATATATAGAGAAGAAGGGGGTGAGAGAAAGTAGCCTAGCCTGCAGACTATATGTTGAAAAGTGTGCTTCTTTTGATCTTTTTTGTTTGTGGCCCCTGGTTTTTTTCTCTTTTTCTTGGAACACTGGAAAATGTGAAAAACTATAGGCTTCTTCTTTTTTTTTTGGTTACAAGGCAGGCCGAAGCCAGAAAAGAAAAAAGCTAACAAGGCACAGCCCTACTTTGGGCTCTTCCTAGATCATCATCCAGCAACAAGCTTGAGAGGGAGACAGGAGCAGACTCATAGATATGAAGGCCCAATGGTAACTCGTACCCCAAGTTAGCAAGGTGATCAGCTGCTCTGTTTTGCTCCCTGTAGATATGAGAGACATTGCATCTCCAATCACGGTTAAGTAACAACTTGCAGTCTTCAATCAGACAAAAAAGAGGATGAGAATGGTTACAAGCCTTAGCAATCAGAGAGACAACAGACAAAGAATCACATTCAATATCAAGGGACCTAATGCCCTTGGCCCAAGCCATTTGCAGACCTCTAAAGAGACTCCATAGCTCAGCCTCAATAATATTTCCAATCCCAATATTTGCAGAGAACCCACAGATCCATGCTCCATTAGAGTCCCTTAGCAAACCACCAGCACAAATCTTCCAAGAACCTGTTTTACAGCTGCCATCCACATTCAATTTGAAGTTGCCAAGACTAGGAAGACTCCAATGGACTTGGATGACCTCTCTAGTAGGCTTAGCATTCACCACAATATTGGCATCAAGCCATTCACTAGAGAAATGCAGAATAGTGTGATGGGGGTTGGGAGGAGGCTCATATCCAGAGTTAAAAATAGAGTTACATCTCCATTTCCAACAATGCCAAATAGAAGCAGTAAAAACAAGAGTCCAAGGAAGGTTTCCGTAGAACATAATCTTGCTCTTAAGGTTGATTCTTAGCCAATCAAAAAAGGGTAAGGAGAAAGAGTGAAGAACATCAAAAGGAACCTTTATGTAATTCCATACCTTAAGAGCAACTCTACAACCTCTGAAAACATGATCCATAGTCTCAGGAAGGGAGAGGCATTTGTGGCAGTTAGGATCAGTTGTCATCAATCTCTTCTCCCTTTGAACATTGGTAAGGATTTTGCCATGCCCAATTAGCCAAACAAAGTTTTTTAACTTTGGAGGCAAGCATAGCTTCCAAATGAAATCCCAAGGCCAAGGCATAATATCTGCATCATCAAAGAAAGAAAGGTATGCAGATTTAACAGAAAAGGAGCCATTATTTGATAAACCCCAAAACTATAGGCTTCTTCACTTTACCGCTTACCCTGGTTTTCGATTCTTGAGTGCATGTCTGCTGTTTGTTTCTGTTTCAGATCTCAGACAATTGGTTTGCTAACACGTGGCAGTCATCAATCATGGATCATTACATTAGTAGTACTAGTTTTAAGAATTATATTTGATAAATTAATGTGTATTTCTCACCTACAATATTTAATTCCATCATGATCAATGGACAGACAGCACTTTGGGCAAGCAAAAGTTAACATCTGCCATTGGCGTCAAAGTTTGAAACTAGAGATTGAAAAAATATGTGAATTTTGCCTGCCGACTAAACCGTCAAAGCCCTTGGATTTCATGGAGAAAAGTGAAAATCTTGGGGACTTGTTGGAATTATATAAATTAATTTTTTTGACGATGTATTATTCCCACAACCATTATGCAAAAAGAGGAATTCAGCTTTTACCTAATTTCCTGTCTTTTTTATGACTGCTAAATTATTGGTGATCCTCATAAATATCTCCAATCCAAACTGAGTCCACTTCTTTCGTGGCAATGCATATGCTATCCACGTCTTGAGTAAGAGTGAGAGATTCATGGGCCGGAGGCCCAATATGAACCCACTTTTTCAGCCCATAACCCGATTCCCTCGTAAGTCGAAGAGAAGCGAGGTGAACCGACCCATCCAGATTCCAGAGCACACTTGCACACCTAAAAACATCGCGATCTCTCTCACTCTCTCTCTTAATTCACAAACAGATTTTCCCGCCATTCCAAGAGTAGCTTCTAGCACACACAATTTATAAACACATTCTTTCTGCTAAACTCGCCGATTTTTACATAAAAGAGCCAAACAGGAAGCAAAAGAATGAAGGAAGTGAAGAAATAGCCAAAAATGGAAGCTGAGCCAGAGCGAAAAAGACTGAGAGTTCGAAAGCCTCTCTCAGATTGCACCAACACCATACCCAATACCAAGACCAGCACCAACACCAACGCCACAGCCACCTCTTCACAATCGTCGTCAGCCTCCACCGCCACACTCAAACGCCTGAATCCCAAGCTCTCCTCGGCCACCAAGACCCTCGTCGCCGCTTTAAACCCTAAGCCCTCTGCTCCGCCGCCCCTAATTCCTTCCACTCCTGCTCGCCCTCCTCCCATTTCGACCTCTTCTTCTGGTAATTTCTCTGCCCCCTTTAGCGTTTCTTCCTTTTCCACTTGGATTGGGCTCCGATTTCTCCTTTTGTTTTGTTAATTTCGATTTGGGAATTTAGGGTTTCTGATTATCTCTCTACGTATTGGAAATTCAGCTCTGAATTAGTGGAAGCCCTAGAACAACGATTCAATTAGAATTTGTTTATATTGATTTTTACTCGTACCCTGCCTGAAGCCGTTTTGAAGGAAATGGTTCCTTTCGATATCTGAATTGAACTTGATGCGATTCTTAATAAATACAAACTATCAACTCCCGTAAATAAATTTCTTTGGAAAATCTATGTGGTTTGAGACCTTACGGGTAGATTTTGGTTTTTGAGTTTAGGTACCAGTGACTGTGACGCTTTTGAGGCTTGTTCAGTGTACACTCGGAGACGGACTGCACTGAAAAGGAAGAGTAAAGGCAAGGAAAACACCGTACCTTTCAGTTGTCCTCCTGCACCAAAGATCCGGAATATTTTGTGAGTCTCTAACTGATATATGTAATTTTCCTATACTGTAGCATTGGATTACAAATCATAATATATCTGTTAATATACAAGATGGGGGTTAGTTAGTTTGGTTTTCAAATGTAAGCTACCTTGCCATAAGGCGCTATTTATCAAACCATATGGGGCGTGGCTTGTATAAGATTATGATAAGATATTGCTTCTCAAGTTGTAATCCGATGATCACATATATCACTTGAGTGCTCTTCTGATTTGAGACGTTTCCTTCCCATATTGTGTGCGGTTTTACTAATTCTGTTGTATGTGTTCCTCCCATTTGAAACAGGGATAAATTGAACGAAGACAGACATAGCAGTCTATCAAAGGAATCCACGGCTCCTCGCAAAAAGGTTTGTTAAAGTTAATATTAGTAACTTTTCTGTTGTTTTGGGTAGAAACTGCTACTTTATATCTGGCTTGGGGCCTGGTTTCTACAATCAACTGGCTAGTGTTTATCTTTTATAAAAATGTTGTGCCTTCATATCAGTCCAAAACTACATACTGTGCTTTCTTAAGTAGAAACTTGTATATAACCCAAAGGCCCCAAGAATTTCAAACAACATGGTAGAGTATGTCTATAGAAGGATTGCTTATTTCTCAAATGTGAGGTTGAGTTGTTTGGGCTATATACTTAGAGATAAATTCTCCTCAGTGTGGCAATATCAGCAGCTGAATATGGAATAGACTGTTTATATCATCTTTCACTTACTATTGAATGGTAGTCTGTGTATTCTTTCTCACTTGTTTAAACAATCCTTACAGTTATACTGGACCAAAGTGTGTTCTAAGAGTTTGTTTGTTTGTTCAAACAGCTGAGTTCATGTTTTTTTCCTGAAGGGACAATATGTCCCACTGTACAATAAAGTCTGGGTTTGTAGTTATTCACTTTTAATTTGTACGTAATATTTCTGCAGAAGCAGCGTGCGGTACCAGCTGGGAAAGATGTTTCCATGCATGCCTTGCCACAAGATTTTATTGAAAAGCAGAGAGCATACTTTGCCGAGATTGATGCATTTGAACTGCCAGAAGAGGAGGTCGATTCAGTTGATTAGAGTAAAAATGGAAGACCAGAGCTATGTAGCACATCGTATAGGATACAAGCAAGGCAGCCTAAACCGTTTAGTATTCTTCTCTGTATAGTCACAATATAGTGTGCAATTGACTAATTCTGCTGTAACTAACTACCACCGCAAGCCAAGTACATCGATGTAAGCCCCTTGTTAGTTGTGATGCTTTGTCTCTCTATGTACAGAGAGAGCTTGAGAAGAAGAAGAAGAAAGGAAGATTGAGCAAGTAAATGAAACAAAGTACTGAGAAAGAGTATAAGGTATACAGAGACAACTTAGAGAGACCAGAGAGAAACCCAGAAGACTATAATTTGTAACACGCGGAATTATGAATCACTCTTTGTTATGAAATCTGAGTTACTCTTAGTTTTCTTTTTGGCCAATAAACGATAAAAAAATTTATTGTTCAAATGAAGCGTTAACATGAGTTTCCAGTGTTGGAAGCAGCCAAATGGGAGGCAAGAAATCCCATACACAATAACCATAAGCTTTAGAAAAATCTGCTACTAGTCGTCTCATACCCATAATTTTCTAAAGACTAATTACAAATCATTTAAACTTAAAGCAGCCCCTGTCGCTTTAGATCATTGTATGTCTTCTTATTGTAAATGTTACCCTCTTCGTCTTCATACTCATTTTTTCCTTTCAAGGCAGTAGAATCAGGGGGATTTATTGCCTTCTGTAATTTAGCTGCTCCCAGGCCCCGTTTATTATTCTTCAAGTATACTTGTACAGGCTCTATCCTTCCCTGCTCAGAAATCCCAAAGACCAGTTCCTTCTTTCCAACCATGTTTCTTCAAAAGCTGAAAGCCTATATTGGAGGGATTGATGGCTATTGATGAACGACTTGAACCCACCATGCCTTTTCCCATACCATCTTCCTCCTCAACCAAATGCATGAAGCTATTCTGCTCCTAAGCCTCGTTTGTTATCCTTCAAGTAAGCTTGAACAGGCTCTAGCCTACCCTGTTGGGAAGCACCAAGACCCGTTCCTTGTGTCCAGCCCTGCTTCTTCAAAAGCTGAAACCCAATATTGGAGGAGTCTATGCCTGAAGAAGATGAGCCCACCGTCACCTTCCCTCCTCTCCCATGATGGCTTTTCCCCAATTTTTTTTTCTTTTTCGTTAGACATACGATTGGTTACTGTTGGCTTTTATATTGTATTTTAGGTAATTACTTGTAATATGAGGTTTCTTAATATAGTCATGTAATTACTCCTTGTAATAGTGAGATTAGGTTTTCAATATCGGCAGGATCATCACAAGACACACCTGGTTTTTTGTTGCAATAAAACGGTTCCTCACTCATTTTGCTTCTGATTTCCTCAAACTCTTCTTCTGAATTAATCACCCTCCATTTATGGCATTCATCACACTGCGCAGCATATAGATCAATTGAACTTGTCCCTGTCTGTGGTTTCTGTCAAGAGAATCCAAATGGATTTAGCACATTCAATGATTTAGCCCTCAAAATCAGAACCAAATTCAAACCCAACATGAATTTGCAACTACTCATGCAGATTAAAGTCAAATTCCTATAAGAAGCATACACACCAGATTGCATACAATTATATGAAGAAGAACAATATAGAAAGAAAGCGCAAAGTCTGTTCATTCAATTCACCCCAACTCCACTTTAATGCTACGCTAAGCCTCCCCGGTATGAGCATGTAATCCATCTCATTGTGGGATAATCAGTCACTCCATACTTAACTTGTTAAAAATCTCTCTAAGCTAATTATTTTCAACAACATTTGCGTAGTGAAAACAGCATCTTATATGCCATTAAAGTCATCAAGAAGCACATTTAACACCAGCTAACACACGAAATTATGAGCATGCTTTGAAAAAATCAAAATTTATTTTAACTCAATCTAGTGTTGTATACTCTTTGCTAATTATGATTAAGGCTTTCCAGATTTACTTATCAACGCAAAATTAATTTGAATTGGATCAAAGAGCAGCAAATCAAATCCTCTGGCACTTATCCTTGATTGAAACACTGGAAACCCAATTTCAATGAGATATTGAGGGAAATATTGGATCAAACAGATTCTATTCGTACCTTGGACGACGTTCTAGGGGTTCTTTGTACCTTGGATGGTGATTGCGTTATGGAGGGTAGGGAATTCATCATTTTAGTATGTTGTTGTAGGGCCTCCCTCTGATGACATTGGCAAGTTATTGCTCACTGTAACTGGTTCTGCCATGAACGCATGTTTTTTTTCTTGAGAGAATTGCCTGCTTGGTTGGCACTGGCAGAAACTTACTGAAATAGATTGGGTTCAACGTCAGTTTGCTTATTTCAAGTGTTTTTGTTGCTTTTCTCTGTCAAGAAAGAAATGCACCATATGTTTTTCTTCCCTAGACTAGTGCAAGGAAATGAATGAAGAAATTATTCATGAACAATGGCTTTTGGGTGGGCTGGCATGATTTCCTATGAGGAAGTTTTCGAGGAGTTTAGGCAAGGAATTAGCATCAGGAAGCTATAAGAATATACTATTTTCTGCGGAGGTCTCTGATGATCAGGCAGTGTTCGAAAAATCGGCCTAGGCGGGGACTAGGCGCTAGGCGGCCTGGGCGGGTCTGACCCAGAAAAAAAACGCCATTTTGGAATCTTGAAGGTCAGGGACGAGATGATGATGGTGGCTCAGATTTTGGGATGGCGAGATGAGGATTGAAGAAGATGGAGGTCGCAGGGAGGGCTGGAAGACAGCTTGTGTTAGACTTGGGCCTTGGCTCATATTGATGAGAAAAACAGAAGGAGATATGAGCTTTCAATTGGGCCACTCTCTCTGTTAATCTTTAACTAACGTAAGTTCTATATGTCAAATTGTGTTATCAATTTGAGCTCTTGGTTTCAGGTGAGAGAGCAAGAGAAAGAGAGAGAGAGATGTTTGTATTGAAATCTTACACAGATTACACAGAGGCTCATGTCCCTGCAGTAATTTCCTTTAGCAGTTTTTTGTTGAAATGATGGAATACTATTGATTTACAGGATAATTTTATTAGTGCGGATCTTGTCATAAATCGTGCTAATTACGACTGGTGGTCCTTCCATGACATCAATTCATCCGACGTCAATGGATGTGGAGGTTTGAGAGGACCCATGGCCATCATTGTATCAGAGGAAACACCGCCATGTAAGTTTATGAAAAATGTCCTGTTTCATGTGCACAAGTTTGCTTTGTGGTTTACTGACAATATTTTTGGTTTTTAAATGACTTTTGTTCTTCATTTTTGGGTGATATTACTTCAGAGGGTATTCTTGGTGACTTAAGAATGAGAATCCCCTATGAGAACCTTCCTTCCTGGGATAGGTAAGGCAACTTTGTTTTGGTCCTTCCTTCTTATCTTTCATTTTCCAAACCAAGTATCAATAAGAGTAATATTTTCCTGAAACTTATATGGCTCTTTTATTGTATAGGTTGATAGCCATTTTTGAGGATATATATGCTGCAAGAGCAGAGGGTGAGCTTGGAGTTGAAGAGGTCCTTTATTGGACGCTGGTGAAGATTTACAGGTCACCACACATGCTTCTCGAATACACAAAACCCGACTAGACATGCTACCTCCAGTTGACAAGGACTCAACTAGGTTTAACATTGACATTAGGTTTCACTAACACCCATTATACATATCGGAAATACAGATACTGATACCCAGTTATATTTGAAGAAATTCAAAACACAATTCTTTCGGCCGCCATGTAAAACTCCGCCAGCCAGAGGACCTCTGGTTTCCATGTATAAGGATATGCACAGAGCTCAACACTTTTAGCATAGCTTCGCATAATCACAGAAGGCATAGTGGTTACATGTTGTATTTCAAGATTATTTTGATTTATCATGTATCTAGTTCAATAAAAGTTGGAGAAAAGCCATACAACAATATTATATTTTCCAGTAGATTTCTGTTCCTTTTCCTTAAAAAACACAGGATGTATACGTATCAGTTGGACAAACCATGTCATGTCACCATTGTAATGACTTCAGTTGGACAAAAGGTTTGTGAAATGAAATATGCTTAAAACCAATTACCAAAGAAAACAAAAAATACGATGGAAATTCAACCAATGCAACTCTCTACAAGTATCATTTTTCCGAAATCGACCCAAGTTCAATCTATGTGAATAACATATTGCGGCTCTCCTCAAATCGTCCTCGTTAGTGAAGTGAACAAATAGAAATACAAAGAACACAAGTGCGGCTGGAGCATCAAAATTCCAACATGATATCAGTACGGAAAAACGGACATCATTTCCACACAAGGCAAAGCCTCCCAAGAAGCCAATGGGTTCCCACCACAGTGGTGGTGGATTCCCCCTTCCCCCCATGGCACCCAGGATCGAACCCCAGTGGGGTTTCTTTCCTCCAATGTAACCAAAAAAAAAAAGCCTCCCAAGAAAATTTTCACCGGTGATCTTTCAATATACACTACTCATACACTGCCCCGTCTCCTCCTCATCCTTCAGAGGTCTCATTTTTTTGTAGCTGCTACCAGAACCCTTTTTACAGACAATCTCAGGGATAGTGTCTTCCATAACCTTTGGGCTTGCAAAGTCGAAATCTGAAGCAGATATGCCTTCGTATATAGGATTTTTCTTTTTAAAATGCTGCTATCTCATTTCGGGTTCTCACTTTTTTCCCCTTGGGTGTAATATAATAAGCATCCAGTTTGGAATAATCTTTTATGGAGGGTAGGGAATGCCAAACAAAGTGTAGAGATTTGTGTAAAGATTTTCTGGTTTAGAATTCTTTCTTATGTCTTTCATTACTTACAATCAACACATATATATACAAGTTCCTAAGCCCACCAAGTTAGGCAACCAACCTAGTTAGGCAACCAACCTAGTCAAGCCCCCCAAATATTGTAGGTGCCAAACATAGTAGGTGCCAAACATTAATTGACTACATAATTAACACATGTTAATTGACTACATCATTAACACTCCCCCTCAAGTTGGTGCAAAGATGTCACGCATGCCCAACTTGTCAATAGACTCATTGAAAACTCTACTTGACACTGCCTTTGTCAGAATATCAGCCAGTTGATTTTCTGAGTTTACGAACGGAAACTTAATCATCTTTTTTTCCAGTTTTTCTTTGATGAAGTGTCGATCGACTTCCACATGTTTAGTACGGTCGTGTTGTACTGGATTATGTGCTATCTCGATGGCAGCTTTATTGTCACAATATAGGTTTGTGGCATTCACTTGTTTAATGCCAAGATTCTTTAGTAATCTCCGCAACCAAAGCAATTCACATACTCCTTGAGCCATTCCTCTAAACTCAGCTTCAGCACTGGATCTTGCTACAACTCTTTGTTTCTTACTCCTCCAAGTAACTAAGTTGCCACCCACAAATGTAAAATATCCAGAAGTTGAACGTCTATCCGTGATACACCCTGCCCAATCAGCATCAGTGTATCCTTCAAGATCCATGTGTGTATGTTTGGAGAACATCAATCCTTTTCCAGGGGCAGTCTTCAAGTATCGCATTATCCGTATTACTCCATTCATGTGAGCTTCACTTGGTTGATGCATGAATTGGCTTACCATACTCACAGCATAAGCTATGTCAGGGCGTGTGTGGGATAGATAAATCAATCGCCCAACTAACCTTTGATACCTTTCTTTATCAGTAGGAGCTTGATCTGGATACATTCCCAATTTGTGATTCTGTTCAATAGGTGTGTCAGCTGGCTTGCAATCCAGCATTCCTGTTTCTGTCAACAAATCTAACACATACTTTCTTTGGGATAGAAATATGCCATGTTTAGATCTAGCAACCTCAATGCCAAGAAAATATTGTAACTCACCCAGTTCCTTCATCTCAAATTCACTTCCAAGGAGCTTCTGTAGATTATGCATCTCTTCATTGTCATTACCGGTAACCACCATATCATCTACATAGATGATCAGGGCCGTAAGCTTTCCACCACGATGCTTTAAGAATAATGTGTGATCTGAGCTACTCGGAGTGTACCCAAATCGCTTCATGGAATCAGTAAATCTCCCAAACCAGGCTCGGGGTGATTGCTTTAGCCCATACAGAGATTTTCTTAGCTTGCATACGGTATTAGGACCGGATGTCATAGGAATCCCTGGTGGTGGATCCATATATACTTCTTCTTGTAAGTCCCCATGAAGAAATGCATTCTTTACATCATATTGCAGTAGTGGCCAGTCAAGATTTGCAGCCAAGGATATGAGAACACGTACAGTATTGATTTTGGCAACTGGTGCAAACGTCTCCTGGTAGTCAATTCCATATGTTTGTGTATATCCCTTGGCCACTAATCGAGCTTTGTATCGGTCTATGGATCCATCAGCTTTGTATTTAACAGTGTATATCCACCGACATCCAACTGGTTGCTTCCCATGTGGTAAAGGAACCATTTCCCATGTAGAATTCTTTTTCAAAGCTTCCATTTCAATTGCCATTGCTTCAATCCATCTAGAATCTGTCACAGCATCCTGCCACTTACTTGGAACACATACAGTAGATAATTGATTGACAAATGATGCATATGACTTTGACAATCTATGAGTGGACACATGGTTATTGATGGGGTATTTAGATTTAGCATTAAGGTCAGGGCAATATTGAGGTTTAGGTTTTCCCCTAGTGGATCTAGGTGGAAGTATATATGGTACAACATTAGGTGGCTCAGTGATTACCTCAAGTACTTCTTCATCACTAGACGAATGATGCTGTGGCAGGGCAAGAGGGGTTGTATTTTGTAGTTGATCATCTGGGGCATCTGGATCACCTTCTGGTTCCATAGTCTCAAGGTCTTCACTGAGGTCAGAACTGAGAAGATCAAGATCTTCAGGATTTTCAACTCTGTGAAAACGCGACTGGTCGCCTCAGGCACTTCTCCATTTTTTTCAGTATATTTTTCGATCGTCTCTTCAAATGATGAGTCCTTCTCTTCACTCCCCCTCTCCCCCTGAAGAGAAGGGGTCTTGGAAACCACAAAGTAGGCCAAATCTTCATGAAAAGTGGCATCCATAGTGACAAAGAGCTTTTGAGTAGGAGGATGGTAACACTTGTATCCTTTTTGATTCAAGCCATATCCAACAAACACACATCGGAGGGCACACGGATCCAGCTTACTCCGTTGATGAGAAGGAACATGAGCATAAACAACACAACCGAACACACGAGGAGGCAACTTAAGGATGGTAGGAAGAGAGATGTGATGAGCCAAGGTATCTAGTGGAGTTCGGAAATCCAGAACACTACTAGGCACTCGATTAATCACATAGACTGCAGAGAGAAGAGCATGACCCCATAAGTGGTGAGGAACTGATTTATCAAGCATGTAGGCACGGGCAACTTCAAGTAATTGGCGATTCTTCCGTTCGGCGACACCATTTTGTTGTGGAGTGAAGGGTGTGGAGGTTTGATGGATGATGCCTTGGTCCTTGAAGAATTGAGCTAAGGCACCATTTACATACTCCCCACCATTGTCGGACCGGAACACTTTGATGGATGCTTGGAACTGAGTGGTGATCATAGCATGGAATTCCCGGATTGTGGTAGTAACATCACTTTTATGGGCGAGCAAGTACACCCATGTCATGCGGGTGCAGTCATCTATAAATGTAACAAACCATCTTTTGCCATTAGAAGAGATTTTAGCAGGACCCCAAACATCAGAGTGAACCAACTCAAAAGGAAATTCTGTTTTATTATCACTTGTGGGAAATACGGCACGATGGCTTTTGGCCAATACACACGTTTCACACTGAAATTTTTGATCAACTAGACCTCGAAATAAAGATGGAAACAACCGGCGAAGATAAGCAAAAGATGGATGTCCTAAGCGACGATGCCAGAGCCAAATCTGTTGGTGAGCATGTGAGTTTGGAACATGAGTATGAGCGGCACGTGGTGGTGGCGGTGGTGAGACTGTCAAAGAATACAACCCCCCTCTCCGTTTACCATGCCCAATCGTCTCGTGAGTCAAAAGATCCTGAAATGTACAATGAGAAGGATAAAAGGTGGCATAACAATTATGTGAATCAAGTAATTTTCCAACTGATAATAAATTGCAATTAATAGACGGAACTAAGAGTGTATGGGGTAAAACTAGAGAAGGGGAAAGTGATATGGTCCCTTCTCCAGCAATATTAGAAGGGACCCCATTGGCACTAGTAATGTAAGGATGGCGGGACTGAGTAGACAGTTTAGAAAAAAGGTTAGAGTCAAAAGTCATATGATCAGTGGCACCAGTATCAATTATCCATGTAGTGGGATGCGTACCTGAGTTGGGGTTGGAGTTAGAGAGCAAGGCAGGAGACGGGGATGCATCGGTAGTCATGACACAAGCAGCTTTGGGTGTCATATTGCGGGTCTTGTGTGTATCCCACCACTCAGGATAACCATGAAGTTTAAAGCATTTTTCGACAAGGTGATCACCACCACAATGGGTACATTTTCGAGTTCCTTTTGCATCATCAGGTTTAAGGCCACGAGGGGGCAGCCCAGAGGATGCACGGTGGGGTGCCCGATAGGGCTTGACTGCCATGGCACTGCTACTTCCAATCATGGAGGATTGGCGACTATCTTCCTCCATCACAAGTGCATAAGCTTCAAGGACAGGTGGTATTGGGTTCATAGCAAGGATCCGGCTACGGACTGAATCATATTGAGGATCGAGTCCTCCCAAGAAATCGTACACTCGATCGGCATCGAGTGCTTGTTGGTGAAGCGCCACACCATCAGGATTGGTGTGCTTACAAGGACGAAGGACGTCGATTTCCTGCCAAATTAGATGCAATTTTTCATAGAAAACACTCACAGGCTCACCATTCTGAGAGGTGGTGACTGACTGACGGCGGAGCTGGTACAACTTAGAGCTATTCTGAGTAATAGTATAGGTTTTCTGAGCTGCTTCCCACACCTTACAAGCTGTTGGGCAGTGATCAAATAAGGCACGAACATTCTTGGTCATGGAGTTGAGGAGCCATGACTGCACCAAACAATTGTCTTCATCCCAAGTGTCATAGCTGGGGTCATCAATGGCAGGGGCAGATTTTTTACCATTAATGAAACCAGCCATACGCCGACTTGTTATGGCCAAACGAACACTACGAGACCATGCAGAGTAGTTGGACCCATCCAACTTATCTGGAGTGATTTGAGAAGGGTAGTCGTGAGAGGAGCGGACTGGTGGAGTAGAGGAGTTAGCCTTGGAGGAGTCGGAGGCGTCACCCATGAGATAAGTCGGGATAAGTATATGCAGCGGAAGGATAAAACAACCAAGGGAACTCAACACAAGTTTTGTGTTGGAACAATATAGGAGCAAAGAAGTAAAGGCAAGATTAAGTAGAGGCAAGGTAAGGCAAGAATAAGGTAAGAACAAGGTAGAACAAGGTAAGAACAAGGTAAGAACAAGGTAGAACAAGGCAAGAACAAGGTAAGAACAAGGTTATGCAGAGGCAACCAAAATCGATTGCTCTGATACCATGCCAAACAAAGTGTAGAGATTTGTGTAAAGATTTTCTGGTTTAGAATTCTTTCTTATGTCTTTCATTACTTACAATCAACACATATATATACAAGTTCCTAAGCCCACCAAGTTAGGCAACCAACCTAGTTAGGCAACCAACCTAGTCAAGCCCCCCAAATATTGTAGGTGCCAAACATAGTAGGTGCCAAACATTAATTGACTACATAATTAACACATGTTAATTGACTACATCATTAACAGGGAATTCATTATTTTAGTATGTTGTTGTAGAGCCTCCCTCTGATGACATTGGCAAGTTATTGCTCACTGTAACTGGTTCTGCCAAGAACGCATGTTTTTTTTCTTGAGAGAATTGCCTGCTTGGTTGGCACTGGCAGAACTGAATGAAATAGATTGGGATCAACGTCGGTTTGCTTATTTCAAGTGTTTTAATTGCTTTGCTCTGTCAAGAAAGAAATGCACCACATGTTTTCTTCCCTAGACTCGTGCAAGGAAATGAATGCAGAAATTATTCATGAACAATGGCTTTCGGGTGGACGGGCATGATTTCCTATGAGGAAGTTTTTCAAGGAGTTTAGGCAAGGAATTAGCATCAGGAAGCTATAAGAATATACTATTTTCTGCGGAGGTTTCTGATGATTAGGCAGTGTTCGAAAAATCGGCCTAGGCGGGGACTAGGCGCTAGGCGGCCGCCTAGGCAGCCTAGGCGGTCTGGGCAGGTCTGACCCAGAAAAAAAAAACGCCGTTTGGAATCTCCAAGGTCAGGGACAAGATGATGATGGTGGCTTAGATTTTGGGATGGCGAGATGAGGATTGAAGAAGATGAGAGGTCGCAGGGAGGGTTGGAAGACAGCTCGTGTTAGACTTGGGCCTCGGCTCATGTTGATGAGAAAAACAGGACAGATGAGCTTTCAATTGGGTCTCGGCTTAAAACACTAATAAAACCTAATGCCCTATTTAGATATATTATTTTGATTAGGATTGGGCCTCGGAAAATAAAACATTAAATGGAGTTTCCATTATGAAGTCGCTAAAGCAACCACTAATAAGTAACAAGTAACAAATAAATATTATACAAATATTTGTATATATATATAAATATTTGTATATATATATATATATACAAATAAACATTTCTCAAAAAAATGTGTATATATTCCTCATGAATAATGCTATTCTTACCACATTCTCATACCACCTTATGTGGCAGATCAGGTATACAACCACATCAATTAAAAAGTGTCAGTAAATTATAAAAGAAAAGAAAATGTTAAATTAATTTTAATTGATGTGGCTATCCACCTCATCTACAACATAATGTGGTATGAGAATGTGGTATACAAATGATGTAAGAAGAGCATTACTCATTCCTCATTATGAGATGATCATACACAACGATATTAGCCGAATAGTATTATTTTTCTTGGCACCAAAGCCAAGTTGAGGAAAGAAAGGAAAACCCTTAAGCTAATCCACCATGCTGTCGTCGCACACCCCGTTGTAGTATCCTGCAGTGTTGAACTATAGACGCACACGGCCGTTGCATCGACCCACGTCGCACATCACCTTTCAACGACATTCTTTGATGGAATCGATGAACGTATTTGCCTTGAATCAAAAAACGTCTGCTACCAAACAAAATGGAAAGTCTCTAGCGAATTATTTTGGGGAACAAATTGCCATTTTTCAGGATTTGGATCACTGTGATAAGGTGGTTCTTGTGACCGTGATATCAAGGCACATGTAATTCCCGTCATTTTCTAAGTTCTAGAAGGATGATATCCAAACAACATAATTTTGAATTAATGAACTTTAAATAACGGAGTTTTAAAATTCCATCATTTGAAAATTTCTATAAAAACTAAGATTACTTCATCCAAACAAGCTAAAGTTGAAATAAATATTAATAACCCTAGGAATTCCAAAAGGAATTAAAAAAGAAATTACAAAAATTCCCAAAAACTACCTCAAAAACAAAAAAGTTGTTTTGGTCTATTAAAAAGCCCTTACATCATTGCAAAGCCTTTTGACTCGTGACGCCCAGTGACGGACTCAAATCTGAGCTCGAAGTCCAAATATGCATTTTGCTTGATTTACCCTTGTGCGCGTCCTTCAAGCTCGTCTTCGATGGCTACCGTCATCTATTCTACATTAGTCCTCAATCCCAATTCAATATGGATTATGGCATGTCTGCATCACCCATATTTTGCTAAACAATAATTACATATTAAAATGCTTTTATGTCATTTATGATCACTATAAACTTTTAATTGACTTTTCTGCAATTGGTTCTGATCTCGCCCTGGCTTCCTGTGAGAGGCTCGATGTTTCCCATCTTGACCATGGCCTTGGAAAAGTGCTTGAAGAATGCAAAGGTGTTGTTTGCATATATTTTAACCAGTTTATCTGCAGAAGAAGTTCCATTGAAGAGCTCCTGGTCTGAATGAAGAAGACCCTTTGCTTTGAGCAAATTCTTGTAATACAAGTTATCAAAATGTGTTGGGGTCTGGAGGTCAAGACTTGCAAGGTTGTCATCATTTCCGCTTCTCGGGCAACTGCCCTGCAATGACTTGGCAAAGGCGGCGTCAATGGTGGACTCATTGTAGATGCGTGACCGGAATAATGTGCATCTTGCCAGGCCAATGGTGTGTGAACCTGCCAATGCCATAAACAACTCAAGTGAGGCTGAGCGAACCCTTGTTCTGTTTGCTTTAATATTTGGCATTCATTTTCAGCTTTGATTTAATGTCGAAAGATTGAATTTTTATAACCTGAAAGAGCGACCAAGTCCCTTAAGGAGAGATTTTGTGCTGCAAAGTTTGAAATGAGACTGCTTATATTGGAAGTGGGTGGAGGGATGGAGGTGTTGGCAGCACTTCTGCTAGCAGTTGTAGAATCTCTTCTTCCCAAGCGAACTTTCCATGAAGGGCCTCCTAACTGTGAATCAAATACCAATGAAGAAGATAATGACCACGTTACATGGAAATTCGAGGTTTTGGAGGAAGAAATTAAGATGGTTTTCTTACATAAACTACAGAGTCACGTGCAGCCAGAGCTAGAAGATCAGCACATGACACCACTCCGGGGCATGCCTTCTCAAGCTTGGCTTTGATGTGATCAACAACTTCAAATCCTCTGATGGAGTTGTTGTTAGGAGCTGCTGTTTTCTCACCTACGAAGCTTGATGTATCATCCAACAGCACCGACGCATCGCAGCCCTGAAATTTGTCAAAGAAATTAAGCCAAACCCTTTTGTTAAGAAAGGCAGAATGAGCAGAATGCAAGTGAAGCTATATATATATATATATATTAATATTAGTGGTGACTCACATTTACAAAGCAATCATGGAAATGAAGGCGGAGCAAGGAAGCTCCGATGCGTGTTTCGTTTTTGATGGCTGCCACAACTTCTTCTTGCACAATGGACAGTGCTTTTGGGCATTTAAATGAGTAGAATGTTGGAGTGAGTTTGCCTTCGGTTTCAAGAAATGTACCAGCAAAGACCAAGAAAAGCAGAACTAAGCTGTAATTTGAAGCCATGTTAAACACTTCTCTCTTGCAGTAGGCTAGTCGAAGAAGACACATTATATCAGAAACAGAGCTTGATAAAGGCATACAATCTAGTGGAAAAAGGCATTCAATTATTGGTTACAATGGGAATAAAGGTAAAAGCTAAATCGATCAGAATTCAGACATTTGGTTTTGCCACTTTCATTGTCAAGAAACAATTATCAGATCATTGCGTGTCCAGATCCAAGATTCACTTTTACTTTTACTCACTTTCCTTTTCTTGTCCTAGCTTTGATAATGCACCACAATTTCCTTCTCAACTTCGGGATATCTAGCTTTTATTTGCCATCACATTTGGGCCCAATCACACCTAAAACAATGCTATCAATTCATCACTATTTTGTCTAAACACATAAACTATCAGTAACACATCGAACGACGCATTAGTTTGACTCATTTCTGAATGTGTGGTGTGGTCCAATTTCATAATTTGACAATATAATAATTTATCGCGAAGGAAGATTATTCATACTTTCTCTATAAAAAATTATATGTAAAGAAGCATTTTCCAACTTGTTATTTGACCTATTTGCTATATTATTGTACTTACTTTCCACGTTAGTCTAATTATATATGTCGTTTTGCTCAAGGGAAGGGGCCCCTTGCAGATTGAAATGTCCCTCTTTTAGGAAAACTCTGGTTCTGGGGCCTGCATTAGGAATAGAGTTTTTCTTTTTCGCAGGCCAGTGCCAAGTTTGTCACTACGTACGTACTCGATAAATTAGTTGCCTTCATTCAACTAGTGTTAAAAAAGATGTGCCTTTTCATGCCAATAATCTCAATCAAACCCCACCAAGTTGCAGCATCTATTTACCCATGCTTTATATGAGTTTATTCTAATAAAAGGGTTAACTCGTCATCTTTATAACTTTCGGAACTCAATTCAATCTTAACTGTTGATCCAATTATTGGCATCAACAAATATAATTATGTTCTAAAAATTTGGGATCATCATTCTTCCTAGATTTACTGCTAGTGACTTAAAATTAAAAAAAAAAAAAATGATTTTGGGAGAGGGGGATTTCTCATACACAAACTATCAATGTACTAAAGGGGTTCGAGCCTAAGACAACTTATCTGCAAATCAAAGCTCTTTCCACTGAACTATACCCCGTTGATAACTAGAACGTTGCAAAGGAACCAATAGTAGTTTTCTCTCCAAAGTTCAAGTACCCAGCCCAACTTGCACAAGTTGAAGTATGTCAACTTGGGCCAAGTCTGATTTATTTCTTTGGACCTTTCGTTTGCCACCATAAGAGAAGTGAGATGTAACTCATTCACGAGCTTGGCTTAATGGCAGGTTACATAGGCCCAGTTGTTCTTTTGTTCCTAACCTAAACAAAAAGCCCATATGCCAATTGCCAAAAAGTAGAGGATGGCCGTGTTCATAGTCTCATTAAGGTCTTTTTATTTTCTTTTCTTTGTTTGCCAGAATTGAAGGCTAAGAGGGCTCTAGAATCATTTTGGCTTCAGTGGTCACTAAACGCGAGAGCTTTTCTTTCCTGTTTCGTTTGTTTTTCATTCGTTGTGTTGTGTGATTGGCTTCCGACGACTGGTTCGTGCACTATTATGGTGCTGCACCACTCATGTATCTATGCTCAAAGTTGACCTATATCATTCCTGCTTTGACCCCTTTTTTTTTGGGTACTCATTTTCTGGTTCCTACAGTCTGGACTCTAGCTAGCTACTTCACCATTTTCCTAGACGATTGAGTATGAAATAAAGATTCCAAATTCATGAGAGGGGATGGAGAATTCTCATACACACACAATTATAATGTTGTGGGGGTTCGAACTTGAACTTCTAGTATGCAAGTCAATGCTCTTTTTCACTAGGCTAGACCCGTTAACTCAAATTATATTATTATTAAATACCATTTTCCCTCTATTATTACTATTAGTATTATTGTTACATTTAAATGCATTCCTATTTGGGGTTATTGAATTCAATCTTATTTAATTAAATTTAAATCCTGTGGTTATGATCAAGGTATTAAATATCGATAATATCCCCGATATTATCCCGATAATATCTAATTTTTGGGGGTCCGATATTTTAACAACTAACCATAGTGTTATCGTCAATATATCGATATTATCCCGATATTATCCCGATAATATCGGGAAGATATTGTCAACATTTTTATGAATGATTTGGGCAATATATCGAGATATTATCGATAATATCCCAATAATATCCTGATAATATCCCGATACGAAACCCAAAAATATTTATATACATGGTATTTGTGAAAACCATTTTACTCATTCAACACCTTAACCACCATATCACTTATGTTTTTGTGAAAATACTAAAATATTTATATATATACATGGTTTTGTTTTTAATTCTTTTTGCAAGAAACAAATTTTCACATGAGATGAGTAGTAACTATGGTTATACTCATAACCAACCATTTCCCTACCCTTCATATCCCATTAATGTTGGGATGGAATCAAGCGACTCATGGAAAGAATCCGAGACTCAATCTTCAAATGATTTTGCTTATGGACAACGTCAACCAATCTCGGATCTATATGGGTGACATGTTAACAATTACATGCAAAACTATTTTGGGGATTTATCATTTGATGACTACTCTTCAAAATATACTTACTCTACACATAGAGATGATGAAGATAGTGAAAATTTTGAACCTCATAGGAACTCTATGTGGTACTAAGTCACTCATATATATTACCATGCAATGTATAAAGTGTAAAATATTGTAGTAATTCATTATATATAAATGATTATGGTGTTTAATCTTCTTTCATTAATTACTACATATTTTCTACACTTACGGTGTTTGCCAGCTCGCTATATAATCAACTTAAATCAGTTAAATCCATCATGCAATGCATTTCCTTCCAATTTTTTGTGATAAACTAATAGATAATTGACTAAATAAACATCCTGCAAAGTTTCAATAAAAATTTCCAAGTTTTTCTTATAATTTCCGTGGTTTTTATTCAAGTTTTTCCGATACCGATAATATCCCGATATTTCCGTGTTTTTTGACTTCCGATATTTCCGATACCTCCGATATTTAAGACCTTGGTTATGATGAGTTCAAGTTCACAGAAGTTTTTCTCTTTGTGTGTCCGTACGTTTTTGAATTGCATGAATAATGCATGATGTGGATCCCAAAAATGGCTGGACATGCAGCTGTTGCTGTGGGGAACCCAATTCCAAAGAAGTTGATTGTCCTTGTTGGAGTGGGAACAGCGATGTGTGATCAGTTTCAATAGTTTTCTTCAATTGGGCTGCCCTATTATCGTGACTACTCTTTGCAAGTTGCTGTGTTGCATGCACCCGCAACTTGGCAACTCATCATTGTCACCCATAAATTGATACTTCAATAAAAGAAATTAAATAATTTCGAAAATTAAAAACTCATAGCTAGCCACTTCAACTCATCTTTCATACTATCTATGTTATGTTTGTTGCTAATGTGATATTTATAGGCCTTTCCCCCACAAGTAGGGAACCTTGTTTTGGCAACTTAATTTGTTTTTCCACACCATGAGTAGCTAAGAGCGCTAGCTAGGCTCATCAACAAGAAGAAATTTTTCCTCGAAAATAACCATATGGTTTCAAACTTACATGAAATCATGTATGTTGCGAATGCCCTCCGAAAATTTGAGTTATTCGAAGGGCTATGTAGACTTTTTGCAAAGGCAATTTGGAATGTCGGAAAAATTTTCGTCACTGGCTATTTTCATTGCAGGAACATGTTAAAATGGTGGGGTTAAGGGATGTTAAAAGCTTAGTACTGTTTTTGTTTCTAGCCACAACGTCAATAAGAGGGCATCCAATTACATGATTAGGTTATAGAGCTAATGGCATCTTGGGTTGTGACTAGGTTTGACTAGCTAGCTAAGGCTATTACAGGTTACTGTTGCTGTTTACCCTCAATGCCATGCAACAGCCAATTAAACTTAGCATTATGCCATTTTCCAATCCTCCAGTTCACATTGCATACTTAAAATGCTATTCTTGGAATCTTGTCAAAATTTTCCTGCCCATAAATCATGATAATTGATGGGTCCCGATAGCATTTTAAAGAAGAGTGAAGGAAAAGCAATCGTGTGTGATCATTTGGAGTTGAAAGGAAAAAAGATAGATTAAAGCGATGGTCTGTCGCCTCTGCTAGGATTTAATTGATGTGATTCTTTGAAGGTCAATTTCAGAGACTAGCTAGCTAGGCATTTTCTTTCATTTCAAAGATAAGGGTCATGACATATATATGGTTGGAGATCGTTAATAGTGTTCCTCTTCCTATGGTTAACAATTTTCAATTTTATACATAATCTCAAGAGTCATAAATGACGTTAAATATCAAGCATAACACTTGAATAATCAACAATTGATAACCACCTACAAGCGAAGCGAGTGGACGACTATTGCTATATCACGAGTACCGTAACCTCACATATAGGTAACACATAGAATCAAGTAGTACATGGTAACATGGACCATGACAGATATGGTGCTGTCTGAATAATGAAGCATGCAATAAAGTGTGGGATACAAAACAAAACAAACTCTTGTGGGGGTAGGGGGGGTTGGACGGTTCAATTAAAACCTTCACTTGGGTGTTACTTGGACAGGTAAATTGTAAAGCTCATGAGGCTGTCTTAAGTATATATCCATGGATGTATATAGTACGTGCATTGACCTCAAAGGCGCTCTCTCTCATTTCTTGTCGTCGAGATTCCAAAAAGATATAACTTAGAAACCATGAACTTCTCAAGTCATGGCCCCTCAGCTAAGCTTATATATTTTTCTAGTATTTCATAACATATTTGCAAGAATTCACATCACTAGGAAAAGTACGTATGTTTCCTTGTTATCCAGGAGTCTAGAAATTGAAGTGTTCGAGCCATTCGTTAAAGCAACAATTGTACAATGAAAAGAAATGCATTCAATGTGAAATTAATTGATTGAATGGTACATATATATATATACTTTGACGAAGCTGGAATCTTGATAGTGGAATCAATTATAATATACAAGTTATCATGTACAGGTAGGTCCACGTACCGTCCAGCTTAATTATCCCAAGGTTCACACATGCAACAATTTCGAATAGGATCTGACAGATTCACTAAAGGAGGGTGTATTTTGAAAGGTTCCGTAAAATTGGGGTATTGATCAAACGGGTCTTTAAAGGTTGAGATGAGTTTGTAATGACCTCCATAGTTTGGGGGGTTTACTGTAGTTTATTTGTTTTTTTACAAGTGATGGTCTAATTACAGGGAGGGGGGTTTCTCACACACACACAACCAAGTCATGAGGGTTTGAACTCAAGACCTCAGTCTGCAAGTCAAGGCCTTTTTCCCATTGGGCTAGACCCCGTTGACAATAAATTAGGGTTAAGGGTTACTTAGTGATGTTAAGTAGTGCAACGGCAGTCCTACGTTTTGGAGGCCCTAGGTGAGCATTCTAAATGAGGCCTTCTATTCTATATGTATATTCATGTGATTTTTTTTGGGTAAGTTAAAAATATATTATACGAAATCAAATTCACAATTGTAACATAAAAGAAACAATCAATATGTAATTTACACAATAACTTTATAAAATGCATCAAAACATCACTTAAATATCACTTATCTTGCATTTTTCGATTCAAAAGTATCAATTAACTTGACATAATCAAGTTTTTCTACCATGTCTTTTTCAATTTCCTAATTGATTCAATTAGGTTAATTGATTTAAGCTATAAGTTTAAAAAATAATTGGGTCTTTGTTTAGTTTTCTCTTTAAAATTTTGAATTGAGTAATTGGGCAAATTTTTCTCTTTTTTTTCCTTTTTTTCATTAAGTGTGCCTTTCTTGAGTTTCCTTTTTTTAATTTTAAATTGACTGATTAGTTTGGGCCTAACATAATATATATAATATAATTTTTTAAAATAATACAGTTATGTATATATAGGGGTATTATATAAAGGGAGTTTTACTAAAACACCCAAAATGGGGGCTGAAATTATAAAAAAACTCAACACCCAAAACACTTTATAAACACACCCAAAACCCATCATTACACACACTCAAAACCCATTTATAAACACACCCAAAAAATATACAATTGTTGACTTTGGGATTGATTTTGGGTGTGTTTATATGTTTAAATAGTGTGTGAGTTTTTTTATAAATACATGTCTAAGATTGGGTTTATTTATAATAATCCCTTATATAAATTGGAGGCCTTTCAATTTGGGACCCTAGGCGGCCACCTTACCTGTTTGTGTTCAAGGCCTCCCCTAAAGTAGTGGGTATATAGTGCGGTAGGTGGGGTTCTTATTTTTCATCCTCTTGGCTGAACCGGCCTAGCCAGCCGGTCTGACTACGTCATTGTGGTTGTTTTGTGGCGTAATTAGGTAAAAATCATGATTAATATTCATCATATACCTCAGGACCACATCCGAAATATCAAGAGAAGAAGATTAAGGATATATCTAAAGAAGAAGTGATCCAATCAAAGATTAGACATAGACTAAGGTGGATAAGGCATGCTTTTTCTTGATGAGTATAACGTGTTTCCCATTTTGGGAAAAAAATGCCATATTCATTTCCATGGTCCATCTATGCATAATTCCTCAACAGGGAAATTATAGACTTCAATTACTAGAAGCAAATGGAGCATTTTTGCTCATCACTTTAACCTAAGATGTACTTTCACCACCATTCCCAAAAGTTGACATATGTTCATGAGTTTAACTATAGTTAATTCTTTATTTTTTATTTGTTTGCCGACATTATTATGGGAGAGAAACAATGCTTTAATAAGATTTTTCCTGATTTACCCTTATTCTAACCTAGCAAACTTTCCACTTTTCTAGATTAATTACCCATGAACTAACAACAACCCAAATACATAATTAGCAACAGCATGAAGAAATTACTCAAAACATAATTGATTCATTCGACAGTTGAACACTTTGACCCAAAAAAAAGAAAAAAAAAGAAAAAAGGGTTGATGCCACTCTTCCTTTATAACCCAACGAAAAACAAATCAAATACTAAGAGGCTTTAATCTTGTATTTAATATGAGGCTTTAATCTTGTGTTTTATATGAGGCTTTAATCCGAATTGAACCTAACTAAATTAAATACTTTGATCACTTAACAAAAAATATACTGATCGAACAAAAAAAGAAAAAAAGAAAATGGAAAACTTTACTACTATGGGACACCCAATGAAATATAGTCAATTCGTTTATTTCTTAAAGTTTTTACAATTTTTGAAAACTTTGTTATTTTTCTATTTTAATTCCTTTGTTATTCCTAGAATTTTTAGGAGTATTTAAACATACTTTACTCATGGCTAGGGTTATGTTTTGTTATTCCAATTTATCAAATAAATCTTGAGATTTCCTCATATCTTCCTAGTGTATTCTAGGGTTCCATATTCTAAGCTAAAATTTTAGCCATTTATTTGTCATGCTGCGTGAAGAGTCAACAATACACCAAACTAGTTAAGCAGCGCCTTGGCCCTTAAGTGTGTGTGACCTCCTGTTACCATCACCCCAAGAGCCTCCCACTTGGCCTTGATGATTTGGCATGCTGTGGTCACAATACACCAGGGACATCTTTTCCAAGTAAGCAGAGCCCCAAACTCCCCCGCCCCATACGTACACATCACATTACGCACCGTTTTATGCCTATAAATATAAGCTTCCCATTTCCAACTTCTTCACTATCAGCAGTATCGTCTCCTCTCCTTAGTTACTAATTTCAGTTTATTTCTTATATTTCTCATCAAACTGTGCGATTGATCCATGGAAGCCAAAGCTTCCTACACCCGGGATGGCACCGTAGATCTTCGGGGCCGCCCTGTGCTTGCCTCCAAGACTGGCAAATGGAAAGCTTGCGCTTTTCTTGTTGGTGCGTAATATTACAAATTTTCATGCTTTCTGTATGCACATATATATGTATATACACGATCATTTGTTAATTAATTTGTAAAGTTGAAGTTGTAATTTAATTTAACGTTTCAGGGTACGAAGCATTTGAGAGGATGGCCTTCTATGGAATAGCTTCAAATTTGGTGAATTACTTGACCACTCAGCTTCATGAAGACACAGTTTCCTCTGTTAGAAATGTCAATAACTGGTCCGGTTCAGTATGGATGACACCAATTCTGGGGGCTTACATAGCCGACTCTTACTTGGGTCGTTTCTGGACTTTCACCATCTCATCCCTCATTTACGTCACGGTAAATTCATATCAAAATTAATAATCTTTAATTAATTCATTAAATCATGCATGCATAGCTAATTTGAGTTACGCTTGAACTTTTTAAACTTATCTCTGCACTGCACGGGTGCGAGTTATATTTATAATCTCATTTTCTCAAAGGCTAATGATTTGCATTAGGCCTAAGCATTTTATTATATAAATGTGTGTGTATATATATATATGAAGATAATATTCTGTTTTATTAATGTTCCAACGTCGATGGAAAATGAACTTCAAACTGTTAGATAAAGACATGAAATTATTTGTACTCATCAATAAAAACACCAACCGGGGTCCCTACTCATCAATTGCTTAAACAAAGACAAAACCAACTTGTCAAATTGAATTGAAATGACTTAGCTTTTGTCCCCATTTCTTCCAATTTGTCCACTTCTGTTAATTTTCTTAATTAACAAGCAAGAAACTCAAAATTAATGAACAGAAGCATTTCAATCAATACAGGGAATGATGCTTCTGACGATAGCTGTTTCACTGAAAAGCTTCAAGCCAAGCTGCAGCAATGGCATTTGCAACAAGGCCTCCTCTTCACAGATTGCGTTCTTCTACATTTCTCTCTACACCATAGCAATTGGGTCAGGGGGGACAAAACCCAACATCTCCACCTTTGGGGCAGACCAGTTTGACGATTTCGACCCTCAAGAGAAGAAGCTCAAGGCCTCATTTTTCAACTGGTGGATGTTCAGCTCTTTCTTGGGTGCTTTAGTTGCAACCCTAGGCCTTGTTTACATCCAAGAAAACTTGGGTTGGGGGTTAGGGTATGGCATCCCCACAGTTGGTCTTATATTGTCCTTGTTCATCTTCTACTTTGGAACCCCAATGTATAGGCACAAAGTTAGCAAGACCAAAAGCCCTGCAAGGGACTTGTTTCAAATCCCCATTGCTGCCTATAAAAATCGAAAGGCTCAGCTCCCTTGCAACCCATCTGAGCTTCATGAGTTTGAGCCACAGCATTACATTAATAGTGGAAAACGCCAGATGTACCACACTCCAATTTTCAGGTGAGCTATAATTTAACTTAATTTTCTGCTTTATATTACAAATTCTAAAGTTATACTAATAGCTTGGGGAAAAAGATACCCTTCTTTTTCCATCTGGCATGGAATATTCTAAGGATATGGTCAATGATGAGATCAGGCCTTTATGGATTCTATGGTCCTTTGCCCCTTTAAAATTTAAAGCTCTAGCCTTGGTGTCAGAGCAAATGGTTTTTGGGAGGGGGGGTTGGCGCCGTGGGGACCTCCCATTATAATTTTCAAGCGCATATAACTAGGAAATCTACTACGCTAAGGCAGTGGTGGGCTTCTTTCTAGCCATTCCTTCTAATAAATTGTTCCCATGTGCACTATTCACACCACTCCATTTGATCCTTTCTCACCATCTTTCTTGAATGGTCACAATCTCTCTCGGCCAAGTTGTTTCTGGTAGAGTAGGTGTCACAATGGGATGGTATCATGCACTGGGTACCCACCATTGATTGTCTCAAATCCAGACAAAATAAACATGAAACACAAACTCCACTACTCCGCTGGTTATCATTTCAATTTTCTTTTTGTCAAACATTCTGATATGTAATGATGCGAACTCTTATTTGCCTCTTATTTGAATAGGTTCTTGGACAAGGCTGCGATAAAAAATGGCAACAACATGGATGCCTCATTGAAGCCTCCATGCACAGTGACACAAGTTGAAGGAACAAAGCTAGTTATTGGAATGGCCATGATATGGCTTGTCACTCTAATTCCTAGCACCATTTGGGCACAAATCAACACTTTGTTTGTCAAGCAAGGCACCACCCTAGACCGAAGCCTAGGCCAACAATTCCACATACCCGCAGCTTCCTTAGGGAGCTTTGTGACCCTCTCAATGCTTCTCTCTGTGCCTATGTACGACCGTTATTTTGTGCCGTTGGTACGTGCCAGAACCAAAACCCCCAGAGGAATCACACTTCTCCAGAGACTTGGGATTGGATTTGTGGTCCAAGTTATAGCCATTGCAATTGCTTATGCTGTGGAAGTTAGGAGAATGCGTGTGATCAGAGTGCACCATCTTAATGGGCCTAAAGAAATTGTGCCCATGAGCATTTTTTGGTTGCTGCCCCAATATGTGCTGCTTGGGATAGCTGATGTGTTCAATGCAATTGGGTTGCTTGAGTTTTTCTATGATCAGTCTCCAGAGGACATGCAGAGTCTTGGGACAACTTTTTTCACAAGTGGGATTGGGGTTGGTAACTTTTTGAACAGCTTTCTTGTGACAATGGTGGATAAAATTACAGGGAGGAATGGAGGTAAAAGTTGGATCGGTAATAACTTGAATGACTGTCACTTGGATTATTACTATGGGTTTCTTTTGGTCATATCTACTATAAACTTAGGGGCTTTTTTGTGGGCTTCTTGCAAATATGTCTACAAAAGAGAATCTGTGGAAGCGAAGGAGGGTTGTGTTGATCTGGTGGAGGGCAAAGCAATTGCAACTTCTCCACTTGGACTACAAGTCTAAAGCAATTTAGAAAGTTTGGTGTCTATTGACTACTTTGTAATATGGATTATGATTATTCACTTTTTTAGTTTGAAAATATGTAATGTTTTGCTTTCAGTCTAAGTTAATTTTTGTATCATAAGTTTTTATTATGTGTATCTTTGATTTACACTTTTAGCTAGAAGAAAAATCACACACGAAAGTCTTTGTATGATCATCGTACTTCAAATTACGATACGCTATTTGTACGAATTGAAAGTACAATTGCAGAAGTAATTAACTTGGTAACCTAATATGTTAGTGTGATTAATTAACAGATTAAACATTTATTTTTTTAGTGTTCGGTAGAAATAAACTAGTTAAATAACTACTAAGCCACCAATGGAGTTCCTCCATGCAGAGCTTAGTCCCCGACATCCATTGTAAATCCTTGGAGAAAAACATGATCGACAGCCTAGTTTAGGTGAGAAAAACATATTTAATACAAGAGATGTGATTATTGATGATAATAAATAAAAGGCTAAATTGCAACAATGGTCCCTAGATTAATACCAAACTTTACTTTTCGTCCCTCACATTGTTAAATTGTTACGGTGGTACTTTAATTATGCCTCCATTTTCAGAAATCGTCTTTTCCGTCATCTCAATCAACTTTTTCATTAAAAATGATAATGTGGCATGGACAAGTCCTACTTGGCATGGGCAAAAATGTCTTCTCAAACAAACAATTTTAAAAATAAATCTCTTCTCTCTCCCCCTTTAACACTACCCCCCAAAAAAAAATCTCTCCCCCATTCTTTTGATGCCGCACTCTCACTCAACAGCCCTCCTTTTCTTGATATTCCTCTCTTCCTTTCCTAAATCCTAAGACGCCAATGGCTTTGACCGTGGAAGTAGCAGTTTTCGTAAACACCTACTTGGGCACTCGCATGGCCATGGATTTCTCACCAGATATCACAGCAAGAGACTTAAAAAGTAAGCAAAAAACAATAAAATAAAGAAAAGAAATAAAAAAAAACATGAGAATAAATATGCCGTTAAAAAAGTTGACTGAGATGACGGAAATGATGATTTCTGAAACGGGAGGCATAATTAAAGTACCACCGTAACAATTTAGCAATATGAGGGACGAAAGTAAAGTTTGGTCTTAGTTTAGGGACCATTGTTACACTTTTGCTTAAATAAAAAAAAGGGTAAATAGAGACTTACCAACATGATTTATACAAAAATAATTGGGCGGGTACCGAGTGCTTTTAGGGATGATGAAGCATCAAAATGGGGAATTAGAAAGGCTCATGCGTGTAAATTTGTCAAACTCTAATTAATTAATTAGTTACCATGTTGCAATCAATAGCAGCTACCAACTGTTTCTGTCGCGTACAAAGTAGAAAGTAGAAACACAGGAAAAGATCATCCCATCCATGCTTTTTGCTCAAAATTTCTCAAGTAGCTTACCTGCCAAAAGATGTAATTGGGCCCATAAATTCTGATTCTGACTCTTTAGACCAGCGAGAGATTGAATCTCAAATACAAATACATACTAGCCACAAGTATTCTATTCGAACTTTTGACTAATACCATTATGACTCATTGGGAGGGAGTCGTGGGACTTAAAAAAAATATGAAAACGCTAAGGTAAATACTTCCCTCCTTCCATGTGAGTAAGAACTCCTACATTTCTGTCAATGGTAATATAATATGTGTGTATAAGTTTTATTTTTCTGTATTTTTTATGAATTATTTTTACACATATGTCTAGAGGCGGACCCAATGAAGGCTCAAAGTGGTCGAGTGACCCTTCTCATGTTTAGCATTTTTTATCTTTTTACATGTTTGTACTTGATTTTTTTATACAGTATTTATGAAATTTGGCCCTTCACACCATCTTATCTTTTGAAAAAACTACAAAAATACAACGTTGACCTACAGAAGATGAAAACTTTTGTATCGCATGTCCCTTACCCCAAAAAAAACTCAAAAGCGACAATTCAAATTGAAGATCGACAACCTATGCTTTGTTGTAAATATTTTAGAATGGTACATAAATTAATACAAAGGATTTTATTATTAGATCATTTTTATTTTTATTTTGTGTGTTAATCTTGTCATTTGAGGTTGACCTCTCTTGATAGATTTCCTCGCTCCGCCATGATGTGTCAAACCGTAATTTGCACAAATGAGAAGTATCTTCTTCTATGGAAGAAGGCAAGCAGTATCCAAAAGTTAATTTTGAAAAATCAAAACATCAAAATAGTCAAGATATTTCTTCCTTTTTTTGGTAAAAGTAAAAAATAAAAAATAAAAGAAATATCTTGACTGTTTTATTTGATCGCAAAAAAGGAACAAAAACCTTTCTTTCTTCTTTTTTTGGCGGTACGTGAAAGGTGTTTATACTTTATAATGGGAAAACACATAATTTCCAGAGCTAGCTTCTGGTCCGCATGCATTATACATAATTACATATGTCAACTCAAGCGTGTGAACTAGCTGACTCGCCGATGGCCGCCCACAGTGGAAATATATATGTGCTAAAAGAAACGCGTTTCTTGCTAATTGGTCTTGTATATTTTCTATAAATCATTTGCTTTGGTGTTATCTTTTGCTACTTTAATTATGAACTTAGAATAATCAAATCCATGCACAGAGATTTCTACGTGTTAGGTAACCTGTCGGCCCAAGTCACCTTGAGAAGACCCCCCACCTTGAGAAGAAGCGCTATATAAGTAGCACCATCTTTGGCCTCGTTTTCAACACAAGCTCAAGTTTAAGTTATACACCATATACACACTATACATTATATTGAGCTAGCATCAATGGCTTCCTCTTCTTTCATGGCCATTTTGACCTTGGCTCTCCTTCTGCAAATGGGCACTTCAAGTGCTCAACTTTCAACAAATTTCTACTCTAGCTCTTGCCCGAGGGTCTTCTCCGCTGTGAGATCCACAGTGCAATCCGCTATCCGAAACGAGGCCCGAATGGGGGCCTCCCTTCTCCGCCTCCACTTCCACGACTGTTTCGTTAATGTATGCCAAAAGAATAAAATAGTTACATACCTAGGTTTCAAATTCGTATTATATTTATATATCAAACATGACATCATGAGCCAAAAGGTCAACAAAATTGTCTGTGTTATAAAGTACCTGCATGCATTATAAATATGATGTCTTTGAAAATACAAGTTTGACACATTGGTTTTCTACCCGTACTCTAAGATGTCGTTGTCTAGGTTAACTAATTTCTCTCTTCATTGGGTTTAATTTCTTAATAAATTGCCAATTTCCAGGGATGCGATGGCTCCTTGCTCCTCGACGACACGTCGAGCTTCACTGGAGAGAAAAATGCAGTTCCCAACAGGAATTCTGCGCGGGGATTTGACGTGGTTGACAACATAAAGTCGGCAGTGGAGAATGTGTGCCCCGGTGTGGTGTCATGCGCTGATATATTGGCAATTGCTGCCAGAGACTCTGTTGCCATCGTAAGTTAAACTAATTTATTAGCTACTCAATAATTTATGGTCCAATTAGTTAATTAATTACGTTTTTGTTTTTGATTTGTGAATTAATGTAGCTTGGAGGACCAAGTTGGAACGTGAAATTGGGAAGAAGAGACGCAAGAACTGCAAGCCAGGCCGCTGCTAATAACAGCATCCCCCCTCCAACCAGGAACCTAAACCAGCTTATCTCTATATTCAATGCTCTTGGCCTTTCAACCAGGGACTTGGTTGCTTTATCTGGTAATTATATTTTTCTGATGCACACCCTAGACTTGTTTCTAGACACCAATTAATTATTTTAAGGTTAAAAATCACTTTTCGTCTCGATAGTTTGTCAAAGTTTCCATTTTTGTCTTATGCTTTCAATTATGTCAATTTGACCCGTATAGTGTTATATCTTCGCAATTCAAGGATATGTCCAATTCTGTGACAGAATAAGTACTTTTTGGGGAGCGAAAGTGGAGGAAAAAAATTGACAGAATTGAAATTACTAAGACCAAAAATTACTTTGTCTTAGTTTAATCAAGTGTTCTAAGTTCTAACTATTTTATTTGGGCTTGTAAAATTTGCCAGGATCGCATACAATTGGGCAAGCAAGGTGCATACAATTCAGGCCCCGCATATACAATGAGACCAATATTGATAGTTCCTTCGCCCAAACAAGGCGATCAAACTGCCCAAGAGCCTCTGGCTCTGGGGACAACAACTTGGCCCCACTTGATCTTCAAACCCCTACTGCCTTTGACAACAACTACTTCAAGAACCTCATCCAGAACAAAGGCCTCCTCCACTCTGATCAGCAGTTGTTCAATGGTGGGTCCACTGATTCCATAGTGCGCACCTACAGCAACAGCTACAACACCTTCAGTTCTGACTTTGTCAGCGCCATCATCAAGATGGGAGATATCAAACCTCTCACTGGATCCAATGGGGAGATTAGGAAGAATTGCAGGAAGCCCAATTAAGCTAGTGCCCCTTTGTTTTCTCACTGTGGTGCTTTGAATAAATTGATTGGCTTAGATATTGTTTTAGTCTATGTTTTGGGTTTAATGACCTTGAAGGATTTGGAATTTTGTTTGAAAGCTGTAACTTAATGTGCTATGTTCTGCTCATTCTGTTGAGATATATTAAATGGATAAATCTATACTATTATTATTTTACAATTATGATGTTGTGGAGATTTGAATCTGAGAATTCTACAAATCAAGGTCCTTTTCCACCGGATTAGACCGTTGGCAAACACTAATGGTCTATGTAAAATGCCTTTCCAATCCAAATTTAATTTCAGTTGCTTTATGCATAAATGTATAACTGTTTCATTAGTTAGGAGAGAGAGAGAGAGAGAGAGAGAGAGAGAGAGAGAGAGAGAGAGAGATTCTCAAGCACCAATGAACAAAATGCATTATAATATGGTGACAGAGAATTTAAACAGGGGAATTGGATTAATGAGTCTACTAATTAAGATTTTAATTAATTAATCAAACGTTGCATCAGATACATATCCGGGTCAAACTCTAGATGGGGAAGGTTTGTTATGTTCAAAGCCAACATGTGTGCACAACTTGGGTACACTTGTTTGTGGACTGATGGAATTACTGTTCTGTTTTGTAGGAACTTTCATCTGCTAAGTTCTAGGATTTGAGTTTGAGTTAGTCGATTCTTCTAAGTCTATAAGTAGCTACCCTAGCAAACCTGAATTTACCTTCTTTTTTTTCCTTCGAATTTAAATTTTTAATCAACATAGGCTTTTTGCTGTGTTTCCAAAAGCCTCTCTAATTAACCAAAACACACAAATGAGATCAATGGCTTCCTCTTATGCCTCAACAGCCATTTTCTTGACCTTGGCTCTCCTAATTGTGCACATGGAAGCCAAGGCCATCGATGAAATGTCACCAAGTTTTTATGCCACTTCTTGTCCAAAACTCTTCCCCACTGTGAAATCCATAGTTGAATCCGCCATTAAAAAGGAGGCTCGAATGGGAGCCTCTCTCCTCCGCCTCTTCTACCATGACTGTTTTGTTAACGTAAATTCACCTTCTCCTTCATCTTTATGCATGCAACTTAGAAATTTATCACGCGTGACATGGTTTTTTTGTTAATTTGGGTGGTCTTAGAAATATTATGGGTGTGCAGGGATGTGATGCGTCGTTGCTGCTGGATGATGCACCAAACTTCATTGGAGAGAAAAATATACCTCCCAATAAGAATTCTACGAGGGGATATGAAGTGATTGATGAAATCAAGTCTGCGGTGGAGAAAATGTGCCCTGACATCGTCTCATGTGCTGATATTATTGCCATTGTTGCCAGAGACTCTGTTTCCATTGTAAGTAAATTAATCACTTGCTTACTACTTGATTAATTCCATAATCAACTTATTAATTCACACCTAATGGTGCAGCTTGGGGGACCAAGTTGGGGTGTTCAATTGGGAAGGAGAGATGCTAGGGCTACAAACGCGATTGTTACTAATGTCAGCATACCCCTTCCGAAAGCAAACTTAAAGGAGCTTGTCCTTAGATTCCGTGGTATTGCGCTTAAAAGGAGAGACTTGGTTGCTTTATTAGGTATTACTAGCATGTCACGTTTTTAAGTTATCAATGATGGGACTCTTGTTCGAATGTCGTAACAAATTAACATTTTGTCTCATGTCTACTAATCCATTATATTAATATGTGGTTTTTTTTGGTTGGTAAAATCAATATTTACCTGCCAGGAGCTCATACACTTGGAGAAGCACAATGCCACTCCTTCAGAGAGCGCATATACAATGAGAGCAACATGAACAAAGAGCTTGCCCAGAAAAGGAGAGTAAAATGCCCAAGATCCAAAGGCTCAGGTGACGCCAACTTGGCTCCACTTGATGCTCAGACCCCAATAGTGTTTGACAACAGCTACTACAAAAACCTTGTCCAGAATAAAGGGCTCCTCCACTCTGATCAGCAGCTCTTCAGTGGAGGCAAAACTGATCCCATAGTGCGCACCTACAGTGAAGACCAAGAAGCCTTCTTTAACGACTTTGCGTCTGCCATGATCAAGATGGGAAGCGTCAACCCCCTCATTGGTCCAGCTGGCGAGATCAGGTTGAATTGCAGGAGGATTAATCCAATAATTTAACCTCTATATTGAATGATTTAACATTTAATTAATTGTTTTCCTGGTTTCTCTTAGAAGGTGTCATATATCAGAGTTTTGTTCTTGTTTGAAATCAGGGATGTGTATTTGTTTTAGTTGGGTGCTTTACAGGGCGTCAAAAGAATTTCCTTTTGGGCCTTGCCATTTGGGATACTAGAATTTGGGCCTAGCTCGATTGAGGTCTGTCCTAATAGATTGTGCTAACAATAAAATCCATCAATGATTAACTTGTTAACACGTGATTACTGCTCGAATTAATTAATTGATCGTTTCGGTGGTCAACATTCTAGTTGAGTTGACTTCGCATTCACAAATACAATCCATAATTGTATGGGGAATTCATTGACCATAGCACTTGACTTCACCAATTTTGCTAATTAAGCAATTTCTAGCCAACATACGAATATGCTAAAAAGGCATAAACATTACCATTAACAACATTACCATTATAAACGTTGGTACCATTGTTGAATATGTAAAGCATCTCAAGAAAAAGATTTCTGGTTCTCTTTTTCAATTTATTTATAAGGAAGCAAATGGTGTTGAACGCTGACTTGCTCGATTCAGTTTACATAATGTAGACAACTTTATTTGGTTTGAGGTGCCTTCTGATCTTATTCAGGACGCTCTATTATATGATTTGTTGAGTGAACGAGGTTCTCTTTAAACAAAGAAAACAACATAGTGTTAATACTTAATTAATTTGTTTAGAAGTCAATTTAGTAGTCTCTCACTCTCAATGATTTAGGACCCGTTTGGTGTCCTACTTGGATCTAATTTTATAAAATCAAAAACATATTTGAGGTCCAAATCTGGAAAAATCCATTTGGTAGACCCATTTTAGAAAAACTCAAAAACATCCTTATTATTGAAAACAAAAGAGTGAGATTTTCTCTCTCCTCTCTCTCCCTCGTCTCTATCTCTCCTCCCTCTCCCTCGTCTTTCTCTCTCTCTCCTTTGCCTTTTCTTATTTTCAATTTGGAAATTAGGGTTTCTAATTTTCTGATTTTAATTTCAATTTTTTTAAGATCTTAAAAATAGTTTAGAGTGCAATGCCAAACAAGATCCTAAAATAAGTATTTAAAAACTCGTGTTTAAAAAAAATTCATAATTTTTTAGTAGAATACCAAACGGGCCCTTAATAATTTTCTGAATTTGATCTCATGTTCTCTCGTGTTAAAAAAAAAAAAAAACATAATGCCCAATTGAGACAACTTTAATGTGACAATCTTTCAATTTTGGTTAAACAATTACACATATATGGTGGGTTAGACTAATTAGTTAGAGCAATGTTGTCCACTCTATTGTATTCAGAGTTCGAATCACCCTCCCTTAAATTAAACAATTCAAGAAAAATAAAACGGTTAAACAATCTCGGGAAGAATTTAGATCTGCATCACATGAAAGCTATTATGTTAATCTAATCTCATTGTTGACATCCTCATGATTATATAAGCTAAAGTTGTCAACCCACATAAATGCCATGGCAGTCAAAAAAATCATATATATTCCTCAACTTCCCAGAGTCGTCATGTGTGCACTCTTGTTTAAAATTCAGTGTACAAGTTGTCTATTCCGGGGCTTAATTAATTTACCACTAGGGTTCTTAAGTTTGTGATCTTTCTTTCTTCCTATCACTATAATTTAAACATTTGTACGAAATATTCCTGCATGGCTACAGCTAGCTAGCTAGCATTTGGTTTAGTTTCATCCTCGAGATTTGAGAGCATCTACATGTGCTAGAGAGAGAAACATTGGTAAAAAATATATGATTTCTGAATTTATGTTTTCATCAGGAACTTGTTTATATTTGTTAACTAAGCCATAATCATCTTCTAATTCTTCGTAAGGTCAATTAACTCTGACTTCAAGACCCGATTAATGACTTCAGAGATGGTCTCTAACTGAGCTTTCTAGTCTAAATAAAACCACTTGCAAGTTCAAAAAAGGTGAATTTATCTTCATTAGGAGAGCTAGCTCCACCTAGATTTGTATTAAGATTAAAAGGTATAATTAATCAGGGTGGCGTATAGGCCGACACCTTCAAATTAAGTAGGAAAATTGAGAGGCATTATCTGGTCCGGTGATAAGCACTGCATGGATAATAAAATTGCACCGACCCTTATAAATATCTCTTCAAACGAAGCATATCTAGGTTTTCTTTCTCATTCGTACTTGAATCTCAAGGCTGCTAATCAATATCAAATAAGGAGATCCACCAATTTTTTTTTAAGCGATAGGTTTTTTATTGATAAACAAACACAAGTACAAGCAATGATGTGATGAATATGAATAAATATTATCTAGTGATCAAACGCAACAACAAATTGAATTGATCTAGAGAGAATCACGCGTGCACAACCCAAAGATGACTAAAATCCCCGATTTAGCAACCATAACCACATATACTCAAACCTGCAATATAAATCCGCCGTGCAACAACATAGGGTATCTTGAACACCAATATTTTCCTCATTTGCCTATTTCCTTTAGGGGAAGAAATTAGGTAGCAAAATTCCGTTTAATTAGTTGTTTTAAAAATTAACCAAATGGAGGCTTATGTTAGAATGTACGCAATTAATCAAGCTTATCGATCAATTATCAGTTAATGATGCCTCAAAATGTTTAAAAGGGAGTCGAGTGAGATCTAAGCAGGCATGCATATTCATCAGTACATACATACTAGACCTTGGGAAACCTCTATACTCACATGCATATTGATAGATTCAAGAGACTCAAAACAAAAATAAATTTAAACAACCCTAATTATACTTTCCCTCAGCTGTATATATATGTGGTAACCTTGTGATCCATTGGAGCTTTAGTTCCATATCAAATTATACACTCACCATCTTGCTGTATAAAGAAGGGCATGTAGATGATCGCATTTCTTTGAACAATTTTCAATATAGAAATCAAAGGGGGTTGTATGAAGACAAGATAAGATGCCACTATCTTAAGCAACCCATGACATAAGACCAAATTCCATCACATCTTGGTTCTAGAGACTTGAATGAGGCTGACGAAATTCAGTAGAGCTGTATATATATATATATATATATATATAATTGAAAGGTAGTAAACAAGGATTGAAATTCTCCATTTGGTTTTCTTGGTTATGTAATTCATGAGGTTCCTTCTTTCCTGACTTCCACTTGGGTTGAAATCCACACGCCAAGGAAACCAAACTGCTTTGAGAAACTAATCTAGCAGCTGGCAGGACCATTGACCATCCAACAAATACAGATACATCTACTTCACAAATTATGCTGTAACTTCACTAAATAGCAAGCATTGTCTGATTATACGGATCATTATTTCATTTTACAGAACTGCCCTTCACATAACCTAACACCCAACACTTTGCAGATCCCTTCCCAATTTCTTACCATTTCACACAATCAAGTTATCCCCAAAACTTTGTAACATTTCGTAATTCGACTAAATCTACTAACTTAACATATAGGACGTAATTTATGTATAACGAAGAACCATTGAATTATTTTCTAGCTACCTATAGCCACTGTTTTTGTTGAGAGTATAATCCCATGTCGGAAATAGAAGACTTGCCTTAGTGGTTTAATAAACCAACTTGGACCTCTCCGCTCATTACCAATTTGTTTTGAGTTGAATGCTTATATTCTAAAATTAATAAACTTAGTTATCTAATAATATTATTTAGATTGTTATATCATATGCTGGGTCAGGGTTACCAACTTGTCCCTTAAAATATTAGACCTACTAAGGAAGTAACCTTAATTTATCCAGAATCACTCTGCAAAGTATTTATTGTTCACAGATTAGAGATAAAGTAGAATAATCGATATCATTACAAGGGTTATCCCACATTAATACAACATACAGGCCTCCGTAGAACACAAATACTAAATTTGTAGAAGTTTGTAACCCAAATGCTGATGAAGATCACAAGCCTTTGTCTCCTCCCCCAACTTCAATATATTAATTTCTCCAAATTAAGAATAATACATGATCCTATATTGGCAGAGGTACATATGCGAAAATGACAAACTAGATCATAGCACGCGAAAATGACACCATGATTAAGCCCAATCCCAACCAAACCTAACATCACCACCACAGAGCTATCTCAGCCGCAGATATTTGTATTTTTTTTTACCCTAATGTAAGCTGGTATTAGGGTTTTAGTAAAAATTTGTTCTTTTGTTCAATTCAGAAGTGGCGGAAGAAGAAATGATAACATGTTTAGTTATGGTGGCTATAGTGGCCGTTCAATAACTATAACTAGGAGGAAGTAGAAGAAAAGTGGTGGAAATTAAAGTTAATATGTGGCATGAAGAAAGGAACATAACAACCAACAATATCTAGAGACAAAATAGGGACCTAAATTGGATTAAGACAGTAACTAAGAAACTAAAAAAACCCCAAGCAGCCAATATATAATATAAATTATATAATTCTCTCTTTATCATCATTTTATTCCACTTGAAGAATTATCATCATAATAAGAAAATTAAATGGGATCGATCTCTTGATTTCATGAGTCTAATAATAATTAACATATTTTAACCAAAGAAGGAAACATTTTCACTTGAAAGGGTGCTATAGTCCGCAGTGCTTGGTTGATTAGTGTACATAGAAGAAGAGGAGGAGGTAGGAGGTAGAGGTGGAGGCGGAGGTGGCGGGGGAGGCGGCTGTGGGGTCTGCGGCAGGGAAGCAATGGAAACAGCCCCCGAAGTAGAGAACAAAGCCATATGATGAGAATTAGAAGGAAGGAGATTCGCTTCCCTATATTTGTATTTAAGTATCTCACCCCTAACTGCATTGAGCTCAGCTTGTAAAGATTGAACCTGTTGTTGCAAAGCTGAAATCGCACCCATGCATCCATAAACTGGATCTCTTAGCCTCACATTTGCTTCATAAACAAGACTATTTGCAGCATCTGCTCGTTGACTCTCCGGCACCTCCTGAATTAATTAATTACATCAAACACACACGCAAACAAGCAAAAATCAGAAATAATTAATGTAATTAAGAACAAATAAACTTGAACGGCAGCAAAGTACCTACACTCCAGTGTTTGTATAGGTACCAAAGACTCTTTCCCCAAAATTGAATGTAAATGATCAATGCATAATGACGATTTGAACAATTAAGGTTTATGATAAGTTACTTACCATGAGCATCTTGGAGACGTTGCTGGCACCAAAGACCTTGTGGACGGAGGCGAACTTTTGGGGTTCGTGGGGAGAGAAGTAAGGAGAAAAGGGGCATTCCTGAGCACACCTTCGTCTGAGGAGCTTACAGGCAGCACAAGGGGTGATGGTGTTTAGGGTTCCTGGAGGGCCCAACATGTGTCTTCTTCCCATTCGATGATGAGAAGAAGCATCAGTTTCTCTCTTAATCTTCTTGCCTATCTCATCAGATATCTCCCTACAATTAAGTAGAGAAGCAGAGAAAATGCATAAGCAAAATTGCCATGGCACACTTATAAATAAGACATAAAAAAGGTGGTAATTAATTAGATTGAAAAGTAAATTTAATTAATTAAGGTTCCTATTGATGATGCAATTTTAGGAGAGAGAACAAAAACAAAAGAGAGAGCGAGAGAGAGAGAGAGAGAGAGAGAGAGAGGTTACCTTTCTCTGGACATTCAGGCATGCTCTCTGGGGAGAGGATAGGGTGCTGCCAAAGGAGAAAGAGAGAAAGGGTTTGAAGGAAAGGAAGGAAGTAAAATAAGGGGGTAGAAATACAAATTAATAATGAGGGTACTTCAAAGGCAAGGTACACTAGAAAAGTGGTCCACTGGTGATATTGTTTATAAAAGAAATTAAGAGACAAAAGGGGTTGGAGTGTTACAGAGTACAACTACTGAGACTGAAATTGTAAGAGGGGAAGCAGAGAAGCTGGTGATGATGCTTTTGTTTGTTGGTGATGAAATGATGGGTTTGGTTGGATTGGATCGATCTCTTTGGTTGATGTACGAGGATTTCAGGAATTACGGTTCTTCAGAGATCAAACAGCAGAGCACTCTCATATGCTGAGTCTGAGATTAAAAAAAATGCATCAATGGAGAGAGAAGAGAGATTGGGAGCGGGAGAAAGAAAGAACATATAAATGCCAGCTCTCTGACTGCTTGCTCTCTCTCTCTCTCTTGCTCACGTGTGAGTCCTTAAATTTGTTTTGACTTTTTGAATCAACCATTTGATTTCATAGACTGCATGTGGCTCTTGCTGCATTAATTCTCAGGACAGACCTAACTTTCTTTTTCCTCTCTCCTTTTTTTTTTCTCTTTGAAATTTGAATACAGATCATTATACCAATGTACTTTTCCTAATAATCTAAGATAAACTAATAAGAAGAATGCTAAGATAAATTTTTTTGTAGGTGGTCAGTTGCTGAGTAATTGAGTATTTCACAACTACGATAAGCATTTGACTCTCACCCTTTTTTTCTGAATAAAACAACGCAGAATAAATATGACACAGTAGAAGTAAGCATTATAGTCATTGTTGAAAAAATAAATGAAAAAGTGATCATATATAATTAAGTTGTAATAAGCATGTTAGTTTCTTGTCAAATCTAAGAACCCGCCTTGCCCATATCTGGGATCCAGCTCCGAAAACGAAATTTTATATCAGCATCATCACCGTATGAAAACCGCAATTTGTGCTTGAAGGGCTAAGACCAATTTGAGACCCATATGATTTTAGTCAGAAGTATAATTTGTCAAACATGGATGAATATTTTCCCTCTTTTACCACTGTTGTACGCATATGGATTATAGTAAATTCAAACCAACAATGATGAAACTAGCTGGCCAGTCATCTATATTCTCATTCGAATAAAAGTTAATTATATTATATTCCTTGTCTAATTTAGTCAGCCATACTTGCAAGCAAAAAGAAAACGCACACACACGCACACACAACAACAACAACAAAAGAAAATGAGACAATCCAATCTTGATTGATGGGACAAACAAAGTTGCTTGTGATTAATTGTTCTTTTTTCAGTCATCATCTCAAACTCCGCTAATAATTCCTGAAGATGGGTTGTATATATCATGGGCATGGCAACAAGTCATCGGCGTTTGGTTTGGCAACTGTTAGCAGAAGTGTACACCTCCCACTTCAACAAGCAGCTCACTGCTCTGTAAAATTACTCAACACATCAGTTCAGTGATGATGTCCATAGAAAAAGACTAGGCACCCTTCAAGGGATAAGTTATTGTGCCGACGGATATTTACAGAGACAGATACATATTTTCTGGACAGCTTACCTACATTTTCATATATATATGGAAAGATTGCGATTCATCTAACCTAGCTAGCTGTTTATTTCAACCATCCAAATCCTGCATTGTCCATAATTTTAACCAGTGCTGTCAACAGCTTCAATGATTTAATGTACTTTTTTTGTTAATTAGATGGCCGATAATTTAATTAATTAAATGATTAACTTAAGAAGAAACCCAATGCCTTAATTTCGAGGTGCGTGCCATAACAACATGGCACACGCATGCCTTAGGTCCTCGATCGACTGACTATCTGATATATCCCTAATTATACGAAAACTGCATGCAACTACAACGGTGGTGCAATCTACTTCAAATCAAACACATAAGCTAAGTTTCCAAATGACCTAATTACTAAGCCAATTAAGACGTAATTCTGAGTTGTGATTTTGAGGAGGGTTATGTCAAAAGTGGGTGGTGAAAGGGAGGGAAAGGAAGAGAAGAATAAATTTGAAGACAAAGGAATTAATAGGGGGATTAAATCCCTAATTATTTTATATGTTATTTATAAATATGTACATTTATATACATATATATATATTGCTTAGATTGTAAGGAATATGGCACCATCTTACTCTTGTTTGACCCGTATTTTATGGCTGACAAGTCGCCCCGATGTTCTCTCATCCCCAACCTACTTTCTCACTCTTTCACTCTTTCACTCTTATCTCTCTGCACCAAAACCCAGAACTTAATTACCCACTTCCTCCAGTTTGAACACCCAATAGCTTTTTAAGGTACCTTTACCAAGTTACCATAGATTTATATGTGTAAACCAGCTGCTTTCATGGACCAAAATGCCACGGTGTGTTTGATCTAAAAACCTACGGCTACCACACATTTGCATTTTCATTTTCAACTCTTTATACCGAACAAACATTCGTTCCAAATCTCTAAATTATATATGAAAGGTCAACCTATTATAAGTTGTGTGCATGAACTTTGGTTGTAAATGTAGCTATCAAGTTTATTACAACCTGAGACTTCTCCCACTGCCCAAAAAGAAAAACAACATGTGACTTGTACGCCTCCAGCTCCTTTGAATCCTTATTCCCTAATTATATCTAATCTACTTGTTTTTCTTTTACTTGGAAAATTGGTTTGTTTGAAAAACTCTTGCACGATATTACGATAATAACAGTTAAAGTAGTACGTACAAAATGTATAAGAGTAAGGGCCTTGACTTGCAGACCAATGATCTTAGGTTTGAACTTCCATGACACCTTGATAATGTATGTGTGTGAGAAATCCCCCTTTTCCTTTCAGTTTAGACGACCACTTGTTTTTAAAAATAAAAAAAAGATAAAAAAGAGAGTAGAATAATATGTACATACCAGTTGATTAAGATATTCGAATACCCTTCCCTCTAAATTATAGTCACACATTATCAAAAGAAAAACATTATACATCGTGCATTCTTAATTATATATCCTACCAAAAGACATTGACCAAAAAGGACAGTGGTCAAAGCTTTCAATTTAAGCCCAGTATAGAAAGCCCAAAACTGGTGAACCTCTCCCTCAAATAGAATAACAATGTCCAGCGGGAGTTGGGCTTTAGTGTAATTTCCGTATTGAACTAGGGCCGAAACCAAATGTGTGTGTAACGTGTATAGATGTTTTCTTTCAGAAAAAGAAAAGAAAAAAACATATTTCTCACAACACTCCCAAGGTTCGAAAAATACACATAAACCTTAACCTTAGCTCTCTTTCTTTAATTATATAGAAAGATAAATTTAAGTATTACTAAAAGCGGATGGGGTGAAAACCATAAAACGGAAAACATACACAGTTGTTGATCATCAATCGGGATTGGAGATTCAAACTTAAACCACTCATACTAATAATACTCGTCACAAGATGCCACAATTTATTTTTATTTTTATTTTTATTTTATTTTTTTTGACAAGATGCCATTGTTAGGTATAGCTTCTATTTTGAACATTAATTGTAGGGCCTTTATTCTCTCTCCCTTTTTTATATTTGTTAGGGTAATTGAGTTCTCCTTTATTCTCACGTGTATGCATCCTGTTGCATTAAAGGCAAAGGCACCAACGACTGCATTCCTGCATGTATCTACTATCTACTTATAACAGGCGCTGCTAAAAGTGGAAGTAATTGCAAAGCTACGTCGTCTACAACTCTTCATAGACAATTGAGATTTATAGCTCCAACAAACTGAAATTAATATGACGGTAAAACGTAAAATAATGTAAAAAATATTTTAAAAAAACTAAATTCCATGCATTATATATTTCATCATAAGTATCAATGGATAAACATCACTCTACATGCCCACTTACACAACTAGAATTAAGATTAATTCTTAAACCCAAAAGAAAAAAGAAAAATAAAGATTTAATTAGCACGACCACACACAGAAAATTAATTCTAAGCATTATTATTAATAACTCGGCCAGATTCATAGTTAACAATGGACAAGAACCCAAATCTTATGTTCTTCATTGAATAGCAGCCTCGGATTCCATTCATATTTGCACTTCTGCGTTTCCCACCGAAGCATAAAGCTGAAGTAGGTGATCCAGATTTTGATTCATGATGATCATGCTCATCATAATCTTCCTCATATTTGTGATAAAATTTGCGGGCCCCTTTGTTTCTCAAACTTGATGCTGAGGATGATGATGAGTAGTTTGAAGATGATGATGATGATGACCATGATGAGGATGATGAGGATGCGGACGACAGTGATGGTGGTGGCTTGAGCATTTTCCTCGAAGACCTCAGCCTGGGAAAAATGGTGTCCAGAAATTTTGATTTGGAGGTGATTTTGTGGGTGCGTTTAGGGTTTGGTTGGGTGGTGGAATAGGAAGGTGGGGGTGTGAGAGGAGGAAGAGAAGACTGTGAAGAAGGGTGCTTGGGTGTACCTGGCTGAGACTCCCACATGAATGGAATTGCACCTGCTGCTTCTCCGTAGTAGACTCTGCAAGAAGCGTTGGCCATGGAGGCTTCTTCCTTGGAGACAAGCTTCGAGGATAAGTACCTGTTGTCAACCACCATTTTGGATTAATATATGATCAACTGCTCCTGCTTCTGCCAGAATCTGCCCTCTTGGCTAGCAGAAAGCAGATCTGATGAAAATTCAAGATCCGAAGATGAAGCAGGGTAGCTAGGCTGGGTAGCTGTGATATTTGCTTTCTTGAATTAAATAGAATATCTTCTAGACTGGTTAGCAGTTGAATGTGGGGTTTAGGGCTCCACACATTTGTAGGCTCATAAAATATATATATATACAAAATGTTCAGAAACAATAAATGCTGGTTTCTGGAATTTTGTCTCAATACGACATCAACTTATTGGAGTTCAAAATTTGTGAGATATATTTGCGCAAATTATTATTTAGCTGCTAGGTTTGGAAAAGAAAGAAAGGAAATGAATTATTAATTAGGTGCTACGTACCCTTGATAATAAATAAATTTTGGAAGAATATACAATATGAGGCTGTTTGATAGACGTGACATGGATTGAGCAGGACCATGAATAAATCGCCATAACAAAAACAGTTGAGAAAATGTTGGATTTGGTTAGGGATGATCACTGTGTCATAAATGAGTTCTGGTGGGGATCCATACATGTCCCTGATTAGTTTTTCTAATGGCAGAAGAATTCTGAGGAAGCCAGACTTGCTCAAAAAACAAGCTCATTTGCATTTTTTTTAAATTTAATTATGGACTGGTAGGAATTTCAAGATGTGTTACAGTTATATATAATAATGTGTCTATTTTGATACTCGTAGAATAAACATTTAAGTGACAACGATTGTATATAATTATGTAATTGCAACTCTAACTCATAAATGTCAGAAATTAACCACTAGTAAAATATGATAGATGTGGTAGAAAATGTCATTTGGTGGATTAAATTGATGTTTTCTTTCTGCATGTGACCATGGTCCCCGCAACATTCATCAAAATTTGTACGAACAATTGGTACAAAATTTACCTTTGTAAGGGGTATATAATCAGTTTATAATGTTCAACAACCCCCACCAGTTTGTGTGCCCTAATTTAAGAGCTTATGACCCACGGCTTTAAATCCAGTCTCCATCCTTTGCCACTAAAAAACAAGAAATGAAGATATGCTTTGCTTTTGCTCTCTCTCTCTCTCTCCCTAGGGGAGGGGTTGGGTGACCTGGTCTGGTCGCATGCATTAAATCATCGGCAGTTTGTTCTTGGGCAGTTAAACAATTTTAGTTATTAAACAGGTTTATTATGTGTACGTAATAGGATTTCACGTTTTGTTTGTGATCAGTTGTGAACTCAACTCAGACCAAGCAATATATATTCAACTCAAGGCAAGCAACCCATGTTGCAATGCGCAATCAACGGGAGCTCACATCTCATAATTGTCATCTTTTTCCTTCTATACTTGTCTTTTTGGGATTATTGTATATGCAACATGGGATTATTGTCACTGCTTTATTCTCGGTGCATGGTTTCTACTTTGTAGGCTATGTTATGCTCCTATTGGAACGATACGCATTGCATTTTGTTGTTGTTTATATAAAAGGAGGTAACTGATCTTAACCGCTTGAGTTATAATTTTCTTTTTATTTATACTACCTTCTTAACTTACTCGTATTTAAGTTTTGATATGTCAATCAATGTCAAAAGTACTTTTGATTATTAGAACGCATTTGTTCGTTTGAGATTGCTTTTCTAAGAAGCACTTATGCTCATATGCGCTTTTATCAGTAGAACGTTGAAAATTTTATTTAAAATCCAAATGCTTCTTCTTAGAAAGAAGCACCTAATTAATATGCAATCATTTTTGTTTTTCACCCATAATTATAAGCACTTTTAAATTGTTACGCTAGATACAATCAGAACTACTTTTGTTTGCTAAAAAATGGTTCTACTCCTTCCAAACGCACTCTCAAATAAACGATAGTTCATAAATAGCCCAAAACAAGCCATGCATGTGAAAAGAAATATATATATATATATATATATATATATATATATATATATATGTAATAGAAATGTGACTCAATGAAAATATATATGTATATTCCGTCTTTGTCAAGGATTTATGTTGACACTATTGACGCCCTTTTATGGACACCAACACCCAATGGCTATTCACCTTTTTTTAGAAAAGGAGGCGTAGACAGGCAGGACGGACGCTGTCACGTCCCAACCCACGGATTTACGTAATTTTGGGTTAAGACGTGATTCACACCTTAATTATAGAATTTTATAAAAACTATAACTAAAATGTGAAGAAACATTTAAATAAATAAAGTAAATATTTCACATAGAATATTCGAAACAACAACATCTGAAAGCTTGAAATAGTTATATTATTTTACAAGCCAGACCTACTAAAGAGTTTACTAAAAGAGTAACTCATTATTTATCCACAAGCTATGTACACAGTACACTCTTATAAATATGCCAAAATCATCACAAGCTTTAGATTTCAGGTTCGGTACCTGCAAAATCTATTAGGGGGTGAGCGAAACCACAGCTCAGTAGGGACATAAACCTTTTTGCATGAAATTGATATACTTAAATTTAGTGACAAACAATCACACAGCCAAATATCACATTATTAATAATAATGCATGAATGCTCTTCATCTAATCCCGTTAATTCATATAACTGGACAAGCAGACCTGCACGTCCCATACCATGCTTATACCACTTGGTCCCGAATGCCCATTTATATGAACTCACACCCATTTCAACCGTCCCATAATTCCCCTTTTGTTAGTCATCTTGTCTAACTCCCTTTTGCCAGTCTCGAATCATCCAATAAAAATCATGTGCACTGTGTGATCCCTGAGACCTGGTACCTGCCAAGAGTTAGACTCAACTACACAAAAGACTATATCCATTACCCTCTTTTCCACCATTGTTTTCTCAATCCAATAACTCCAACCAATTTCCATGACATTATATATGCACAACAATGTAGCAATTTAAAACATCACCAATGCATATATACTTATGCCAACATTGTGCAAATAGTTAAGAGAATATAAACACCCAATACAAGGAACGTCAATCAAACAGTACCACGTATAATGTAATGCTCACAGAATTTAATTAAATCAATCTCTGAAAAAGGCCCCCAAGAAACCCCTACCTCAATTCCAAGGCTAACTCCAAGTTAAGAAAACACACAAGCTATGACCTCTAATTCCTCCTGAGAATTTGATCACCACTTGCTTTCTCTTGTTTTCCTTCTTTTTTTCTATATCTCACTCTCTTTATTTCTCTCAAGCACAGCTATGCATGAAAACAACTAGTAATGACCCTATTTATACTAAGAAGATGGCGGCAGCTCTCCTATGCTTCCATTGGCTGCATGTTGATTTCATCAAGTAAGGATAACTATTCCTACAATTACAACAACTCATAGTAATATTATAGTCACAATACACTTGTAGGCCTTAGTGTGTTGCAAGCAAGTGTTCTTCCACACGTTGATTAGCTTAGTAGGCAAGGAAAAGTAAAGTTGCCATCTATACAACAATCAAAGTCAAGCGGTTGCATGCAAGAGATGAAGTGTTTGAGTTTCCTAAGCCCAACCAACTCTCATAAGTTCATGAATTAAAACTATCGTAGCTTCTTAACACATAGAAGATAAATATCACAATTGAATATTATTCTAAATATATACCATTAAATACCCAAAATATCTAAGGGTACCCATTTTAAAGAAAAACAAATAAAATATATAATTTATAGTTGAACATATATATATATACTAAGTACAAATATTTATTTAGAATAGTATTGTAAAAACTATATATATATATATATATATATATATATATATATATATATATATTTAAAAACAATGTTTAATCTTCTTTTATAAAAATTATAAAATTAAAAAAAAACTTTTTAAGAATACAAATTCTCACAGACGCAAAATAGGTGGCCAAGAGATCGAATCATAATTAATAGAGTAATATTAGTTTTTTTTTTAGGTGAGACCCAAGGGTATCCACCGCCGACAGCAGTGACTAATCCCTTTCGCCGCGGGAGCTCTCCCAATGGAGGTAAACAGCTGGCCATGAAATGCGCTCCATTCCCATAGGCGGGGATCGAACCCCCAACCTCATGGTTAAGGAATGAGGTGAGCTACCACCACACCACATCTCATGGTTATAGAGTAATATTAGTTGATGTGCCATCTATCTAGAGTTGCTGTTATTACGATGATATTAGACGTTTGCATGTGTTTGATGATATTGTGTGGTTGTTGACGCACGTAAACGTTTATCACTTCTTTTGGTCTTCTAAATTTATTACAAAGCTACTTACTTAGCCAGTCGCTTTTGAGCTGTGGGCTTTTTCTGTTTAACTCTTTAATTCACCCATGAGCCAGTCGCTTTTGAGCTGTGAATATTTGATACCTAGTCCAACCTAATAACATGGGCTTATGATCCTTATTTCTATGGGCTAACCAATCTAATGTGGGCTTTAAGTCCAAACAACTTCTTTTGAGGGTTTACCATGCATAACATTATTTACATTTTTTTCTTCTTTATTTTTTTACAAAATATTACAAGACATGATTGATTGTTATGATAATGTGCCATGTGCTCTATCCTTCTTTAAATTTGGAAAGAAAATAAAGTGAAGGCGTGTATAAGTGATTTTTGTTCACTTTAATCACTTTTACTTTACCACAAAAGGAAAAATAAAGAATAAAAAATAAAAATACTTTGATCTAATCTGCAGAAATAAAAGAAAAAGTGAAAATCAAAATAACATAAAGTTTACCAACCAAACATGGCCTTTAGAAAGTCAATCATAACCGCAACTGGGACTCGATGACTTTCCCAAAGACCGCAATTCACGCTCAGAATCAAATCAAAAGCACAGAAGAGACTAGTCAACCAACAGATCCCCTACCTCGCACCCACAGATCAACTGTAGCACCGAGCCCTCATTGGCTGAAACACATCAAAAGTCAAAAGACAATCACCTGACTTTCCCTCTCGCCATTCCCGCTCCGCCACGTCATGAACGAGAGAATCCCCATCTCTTCAGGTCCTCCACCCGCACTGAAAACCAAAACCAAAAAGCGCTTTTCTTTCCACTGCACCCTTGCTCGCCGAGTGGACCCGGCTGTACCGACCGAGTCACGACTCGGTCCCCCACCAGCAGCATCATCATCATCATCACACTCCCATCATCCTCGGTAGTCGGTACCACATAAAACCAGACGAAGGATGTTTGGTTTTTCCATGATGGGTTTGTCCCAAACTTCCATTTCAGAGGCTTCTTCTTCTTCGTCTTTTAGCCGTGAAAGATTCTTGCTTAATGGCCGTCGAACCGGTTCCGGGGACACCTGGCATCAAGGAAATGAGGTCCGAGACCGGGTCGGACTTCCGCTTTAGCACGGGTTCGGGTCATGGGCACGGAGCTTCTATGTCCCCGAGTCCGCCCGGGATAAGGAGGGTGGGCTTGAGGGCGGAGATTGATACTTCCCCGCCTTTCGGGTCGGTCGAAGAGGCTGTGACCCGTTTTGGTGGCCGCGGGTCTTGGATACCATTCTACAAACTCGGAGAAAACTATGTAAGTACAGTGAAATTCAAATACTAGTACTATCTTGTTATGTGGGGTTAAACTCTGACTCTTTGACCAATTTTGTTTCGTTGTGAGTAAAAATTCAAAAGCTAGTTTAATATTTGGTCACTTAGGAATTTGGCTTGGGAAATATGCATACTAGTTACCTGTAAATTTTATGCAACAAATTTGATATTCAAAGCTATTGTAATGTCACGTAAATGTACGGGGAGGGAGTTCGAACTCAATATATATGCATTTTTGCAACTTGTGGAACAGGTTATTATGGATAGACCATGAGATGTATATATTGTGAAAACATTTCTTTATGTCGAATTTAATTGTGATATTTCTGCTACTAGATAGTTTATGTTTAGTTATTGAATTATTAAGCAGAATGGGGTTGAAGAGTTTGACTTGAAGAAGGTGGAGGAGCAGGCAGCAGAGTTGGAGAAGGATCTGATTGTGAAAGAGCTAGAGACACTTGACGTGCTAGAAGAACTGGCAACAACTAAAAGGATTGTCGAAGAGCTAAAGCGGCAGCTTCAGAAAGAAGCCTTGAAATGCTTGACGGTAGTCTCGCCACCAGATTTTCATTCAGAAGAACACTTTTCATCATCCCCTGCTGTCAAGGAAATGAACAAGGAGAATCATAGAAATGTTGCCAGCAACCAGGAGCACATGATGGGGAATTCAAGTCCCTACCACACTTCTCCTGATCTGATCTTGACGGAGTTGAAACAAGCGAAACTGAACCTGGGTAAAACCATCAATGATCTTGGGGTGATTCAATCTTCTGTTGAAACTTTGAATAAGAAAATGCAGAACGAGAAGAACTTGCTTGAAAAGACCCGCGAGAAGCTGACTTCGCAGTTTGCAGGGGTGTCGTCGCTGGAGGAGGAGATGAAGAACATAAAAGTGAAGATACAGATGGCTGATGATGCAGAAACCAATGCTAAAATTAGCTTTGAGAATTCAGCATGTGTTTCAAGGGAGCATATGCAATTTAAGAGAATGACAGAAGCTGCGAACTTCGAAGCATCAGGGGCAATGTCAAGGAATGAACAAGCCAAGAGCATTATGAAGACTGCTGAAATGAGGTGGGTTGCAGCTAAAAAGATGGAAGAAGCAGCAAGGGCAGCAGAAGCTGTCGCTCTTGCTGAAATCAAGTCTCTAACAAGCTCTGGGGGCTCATCAGGGTATGTCCTTCCAGAGCCTGAGAAAATGAGTGTTAGTTCTCAAATGAAATCTCCTCTAAACTTGAAAGCTCAAGAAGCTGAGGGCTGGTTCAAGAAGAAGCTAGTAGATGCCATGCGCCAAATTGATGAAGCTCATACTTCTAAACTGGCCATACTAAGGAAGCTGAAAGAAGCAACAGAAGAAGTTAAACACAGTAAACAATTCTTGGAGGAGGCTCTAAACAAAGTGGAAATTGCGAATAGAAAGCAACTCGCTGCTCAAGAGGCTCTCCAGAGCTGGGGACCTGAGCATGACCACAAGGAACAGGCTGCTGCTTATAACACCACCAACCTAAACAATTTTCAATCACCAGATTATAATCGGAACTCTCCAATGAATGAGATGAACAAGTCAGTCATAGTAAATGAGGGTCCAAAGCCTCATCTAAGGTCAACAGTTTCAATGCGAGATGTTCTTAGCAGGAAGCAAGTTCTGCCTGAAGATTTTGTGGAGAAAAAGGAAATGGACCGTGGCCACCCCGAAATGCACCGAGTGGCTTTGAGCGAAATGCTTCATGCTCTGAGGGAGGATTTAACATTTCCTGCAAAAGTTGAGAAAGATGGAAATGATCAAAAGCCGTTTTTGACACAGAGGAAGAAGTTCGGGTTCATCCACATATCACTTCCCATGTCGAAGCCAAGTAAGAAAAAGACGCAAACTTTGAACGCAATGTGACACATTAGATTGATTAACAGCAACTCCTTGAGCACCAACAGTTTCAAATTCAGTTTCCTTGTTTATTTAGTTATGCTTCTGCTTATGTTAGTGTATTGAAGGTGTGGTTTTAATGTCTGTCTGTCTGTCTGTCTGTATATGTGATTTATTAATCTGTACTATGCAGTGAGGGTTGGGATTTGTTACTTTAATTATGAGATGGATTTGGAATGAAATTTTTACTAAGATCAGAGTACTGTTTGTGGTTTGAGCAGCTGCAATTATATTTCTTATCTTGTACTTGAGGAAGGCTCACATGGAGAATTGCTATTATCTCTTCAATCTTTAGTTATAGGTGTGCCCTCTATCATTCACAAATGACCAAACATTATGACATTGTTAAATAGTTTCCCTGGCTCAAACCCATGTTACCATTCTAAATTAATATAGAGGGTTTATTTCGTCTATTTGACTTGTATGATTATCTCGTACCGTACGACGTATATACTTATTTTAAAGTATGAAGATAAAGTAAACAACACATTCGTAACATATCTCTTAAAACATATTTGACTCCTTACATATGAAAAAGATTTTAAACATAAATTATAATTTGACACGTATGCGGAATTTTGTTATATTTTAATGAATCACTCTAGTATATATGTAGCCAAATAGTGTTCGTTCTTAAATTTTTTAAAAAGCTTTGTGCTTTCACTAGTCACTAACTATTCTCATTAAAAATCGTTGTGCGCCATGCCGCCATTTCCACTTTTGCGCGGATTCGGAGTTACCGCGGGAAATTGCGGTTTTCGGTTTTTCACTTTTTACTCTTCTTTTCGCGTACCCTTTTCAATTTTACAGCAACGTCCCGTCCCGCCCAAAACGTGTGCGTGCAAGTTAGCAACCCAAATTGTACTAAGCTACCGTGCACGGCTTGTGCCGTACGGACCAGACCACGTCGGCATAGTGGCGAAAAATTACAAGTGGGTTGGCCCACAAAATACATTGTGTATGCGCACTTAACTAGCAGCGTATCTTAGTTAGATGAGCTGTAAATCGAAAACTGGAAGTGCGCCAGTTTGCTCGTCTTCCACTAATTTACGGAATTCCTATAAAATAAATGCAAATTTAATCTTCCCTGAAAAAAAAAGTTGAAAAAAAAAAAAGTTGCAGAGTTGCAGAGCATAGTGGTGCATCAATGGCGAATCTGAGAAGGACCCGGAAGAGGGTTCACGGAATCCCTCGTGCTCCAGATGGAAGTGCTTTTCAAAAGTGGTATGGCATATAATCCATTATGTTCTTTCTCTACTTTTTTTTTCCTTTCTTTTTTGGGTTTAATTTAATTCTCTTCTAAGTTTGGATGACATTTTGGGCTTCTTCTGATATGTTTGTAGCAACACCTGTGGGGCTTCGGTGCCCATTGCTTTGGCTGGCATGCACGAGTGTGATCTCAATCCGAAGGTGAAGAGGTTCAAAGGCGTATGCCTAGATGTTCAGAAACAGAGCTTTTATGACCAACTCATAGTCATGTCACCTTTTCATTTCTTCATGTAAGTTTTTAGATATAAAGTTACTTACTTTATTGCTTCTATTACTTGTTCTTAGTCTCAGTTTAATTTAATTCTGTGGGTTTATCAGGAAAGAGTTTACCAAGACCAGCAAGGCTGGAAATTGGGTTGCCATTAACCGAGAAGGGTTTGAGGCATGGAAGAACATGTCCGAGAAGGTAAAGAGTGAATCTATTATCTTTATAAGCCCTACCCAGTTGTTAAATTTTCGAATCCATGAGTTTTTATCACATTTCTTTTGGACTTTTTGCTTTGGTAGGAGAGGCAACCATATGTTGCAGAAGCTGAAAAGGTTGACAAGGCTTATGAGAAAGCTTTGCTTGAAGAAGCAGATGATAAGCTAAAGGTAAAGCTAAAGTTGGAAAAAAAGTTTCCAACTGTTTCTCCATCTATCCCAAGGCGATAAAATTTCCTCGTTCTTTCTTCAATTCCATTGTTTTTATGATCTGTAATTGCCCATTTGTGATGCCCTTTGGTGCTCATAACGTTTCCAATTTCAATTGTAGGTCATGATGACCATTATGTTTTATACCTGTTAATCTACTGTTATGTATTTTGTTGATAGCATGCATAAATGCGTATGCTTAAGCTTTTGTTCTGAACTAATGATATCAAGGTAGTAATAAGAAAGAAAAGCTTTCTTCTCTTTTCTAGTAGTGTATTATTTGAATGTGACTTTCCATCTAGATCCTCTGTCTGCTCTCTATAGTGTATAAATCCTAGTCTGCTTTTTCCCATATACTCCAGAATGATTAATGACCTTATAATTAATCCTAGTCTCCTCCAGTAATTCAATTAATGAGAAGGTCATCGGTTGCAGGTAGATGATGAGGCAGATTCAGCGATGGCCGGGAACAATGGGAAGGCTGGTGAGGTATGTTTGCTTTAAGGCTCAGAATACATTGTGGTTTAGTGGTTGGTTTTGTATCTATCTGGTTCTGGATCCGATTGTTTCCTACCCGTCTGCTCATGAACTTGTGTTTGTTTATATAATGTGGTTCAATCACAGTTTTATGGAGACTATGAGAATTCTGATGGCACTGATGAGCTTTGGGACAACTATGGTAGAGCTGGATCCTGGCAGACCTACGCTCGGTACGCTTGTGTCTAAAATTGCATTCCTCTCTTTCCTTAGTCTGCATTGTCTTGCTAATTCCCTAAACTTCATCCCCTCATGATACAGGCCAATAGGGTATGAGTTTCCCTCAGGCAAATGGAGTATGATTTTTGAAGACTCTGAAGTTTGAGAAATCGCCTTAAGGTTTCTTTTTCTTTTGCTGATCATTTTGGGCTGATGCCAGCATCCAATTGGCAATGGTGGAAAATCTACATCCTCAGATTATTTTCCCATTACCTGTTTTCTCAAAGGCAAGTCATTTTGGCTATTGTATAGTAGTAGTAGTGGATTCAAACAAAAAGGGTTGAAAAAGTTTCAGTTTTTGATGTGAGATTGAGATACTTGAGAAGTAGATATTTTGTTTATATTGTCCTTTGTAAAATGTCTCACCTAGCAGTTCCAGAAGAAAGAGCTTCAAGTCTTTCTGTCAAACCCATCGGCTATGATTGTATTAAGTACATGTTAATTTGCTACTGGTTTCATGTGTTTGCTAATTACCATTATTTGCTAATTACAAATCATGTGTAATATAATTATATAAGGGAAAAAGGGGGTTAAATTATATGTATGATTGACCTAATATCCAACTAACTCCACTCCCAAGCCTTCTTGGTTATAGGCCTCCTACTCTTCTCCTACTTGGAAATATGGTAAATGTTTAACCTCAGTCACCCAAAGGGGCATCATGCATTAAATCCAACTCTCTTTTATACTTTGGAAAATGCTTTAAAATTCATTTATTTTTTCCAAAACTCTTTCATCTATAGTATTGTGAGGTTTATATAAGACTCATGAAAATTGTTGGAATTCTATAAACATCCTAATATTTTCAATAGGTTACTACAATTTCATTCCAAGTACTTCCATTTTTTCCCCTTTTTTTGTTGTCAATGTTAGGAAGAGAGATGAGGTTTTTCTCACACGCTGATGTCGTGGAGTTTCGAACTTAAGGCCATTGGTCCGCAAGTTAAAACAGAGGCATAGTTTCGTCACATAACATTTTAGCAATTTTGCAAAGACCTGCACAGTTAAATAATCCATGCCATAGAAAAACTTTGAAAAATCAAGGATAAAAGAGAAGAAAACAAAAAAAATGTTGAAGGAAAATATTGGTGCGAAATATTGGTAAGTTTACTTATCACTTATCTTTTTTATTGTTATTGAAGGAGGTTTTCTCTTTTGGTGCGAAGTAAATAAGAAATATTTATTGTAAAATAAGATGAGGGCGGCCACTTATCTGAAAAAAAAAAAAAAAAAAATTAGGAAGAAAAAACAGATATGACCTCTCTCTCTGATACTGATAGCACGTGATTTGCACTGAGAAAGGTAAAACGTACGGTCACGTGGACTTCATAGCAATCTCAAACGAGCATCCCATCAACAAAAGATTTTTACAAAATTTAACTCCAAAAAAGAAGAAGAAGAGAAAATAATTATATAATAAAAAATAAAATAAAATAAAAAACGAAATAGCAAATAAACAAATTCGAAGTAAAGCAACTTCTCTCTCAGGGCTTGGAGGCTCTGTATTCATCTCTGATGGACTGTACTTGCAGCAATTTCAGAAGCTCGTCTTTGCTTCTTCTCGGGCGATCCCCATCTCTTCATCCACACTCATCGTTCCCTTCCAAGCTCAGACTCTTGGTATGCCTTTCTCTATCTTCTGTAATTTTCGAGTTTTAATTTGGCTGTTGATTGCTTCTAATTCACAGACACTGAAGCGTTTGAACCTGGCTAAGCATGCCCGGGTGGTAAGGAGTGCTTGTGGGTTCAACGAAAACGGCTCTGTTAATGGGTTTCCCGTCACACCCAACAAGCTTTTCATGCAAGAGGTACTGATTGCTCCCCTTCTAATGTTTTCTTTATTTATTGGGTATTTGTGTAAGTTGTGAAAGCAGAGCTTGAAAAGTTTCGGTTTTTAATTGTAAGTTTGCTTCTTTTTGTTTTTGTGTGTGTGTGGAAAATATTGGTGAACCAGAGTTTCTGGGTTTTGTTCTTGTTCTTCAGACAAAAAAGAAGAAGAAAAGGATAGGTGATTTTGATTAGCTTAATGTTTTTCCTTCTCTTTTTTATCGTTTCAGGCAATTGGAGCTGAATATGGAGAAGGTTTTGAGACTTTTAGACCAGATGGGCCTCTCAAGGTTGATGTGGTAAGGATATGGGGGTATATGTATATCAGCCAAATTGTTTTTTATGAAGTTCTGTCAAATTTATTTACTCGTTATACTTTCTGGCTCTCTAAGAGCATAGGCTAGAACTTACTAGTGTTAATTCTTATTTCGAGTAGGATTTTTTGAACGACAGACTCCAAGAAGGTTTTCTTCAACGTATACGATATGCCATGAAACCTGATGAAGCGTATGGTCTTATTTTCTCTTTTGACAATGTTGTGGTAAGTTTTTGTAACACTCATTAGTTATACTTTGAAAGGAAAAAAAAAAAACACTTATTAGCTCTATGTTTTGAAGTTTTGGTGGTTAGAAATGATATGCCAAGATCATCAAGAAAAAGATTTAAATGTGCAATTATTAAATGTGTATATTATGTGTTTCAGGCTGATACTCGAACATTGAAATTAAATTCTTGGAAACAACTTGCCTCAGAAGAGGGTATGCAGCATTTCTTCCCTTTTATAGCCCATGACAGGCCTTTCAGTGCATTCTCAATGTTGGATAAAATGTTGAACTGGTTTTGCATGCTGTTTTGTGTGCTTCTAAAACTCTTTTTTTTGCTTCTTTTTGGGAAGTCCAGAGGCTCAGATATTCGAGATTATCCTGACTGTCTTTAGTTTCATTAGCAGTTGTTTCTGATAATATACTTTCTTTTGTTCCTAAATCTTTTATTCTTTGTCAGGAAAGGAAATTCCTGAAGATGCGGATGTGCAAGGACGAATGCTTTATGCAGGTGCTGATCATGTGTTGCATAAGGTTTGGGATTAGTGTTCATTTAAGGATTTGTGGTTATCTAAATAGTCAGATAAGATGTAGTGTTTTGACTAGTAAATGCATCTCTTATGAGACAGTAACATTTCTACAAACTCTGATTGTCTAGAGAAAAAATTATTGAGTATAGAGAATTTAAGAGACAATGGGGTTTTAGAGCTGCTTTTAATAACGCAATTCTGTACAAACAAAATGGAGCATTAGACTGCAAGTTTTGGTTCCCAGTAAATTATGTTAAATTTGGCAAGATTTAAAGAAGTGTAACTCCATCTTTGAGAAGGTTATGATCCTTGGCAAAAGCAATATTGATCAGGAACCATATGATTAAGACATTCCATGTGAATGTCTTGCTCCTGAGGTATCTCTGTTAAGTAGTCTAGCTATTATGTCAATAATTTATCTCTTTGAATTCTTTTTCTCTGATGCATTGTTGCATCTTTTATGATCTTATTCTTCATAACTCATGAAGAAAAGAAAAAATTATTTTTAATCATGACCAATTAATGCATTTTGGGATTAAATACTGTTCCTGCAATTCAACTTTCTTTATCTATAACTTGTGGTGGTTGGTTGCATTTTTCTATTTCTAGTCTAGTAAAATTTATGGTTTATTTCCTATGAACCATCACACTGGATACTCATATCGGATGCACCTCATAAGTCTCCAAAAACTTTCAGCTTTTACTCTGGGATGAAGCAGAAGGAGAACTAGATAGATTGGCGTTAAGGTTTTCACAGCTATATTATGATAATCTTCTCAGGGTGAGTGTTAAGCTGTTTATAAATTATTTAAGGTTTGTCTCTTACATGCAACTACTGATGTTTTGTACCTTTTTCCTTTTCCAGCTTAGTAAACCTGTGGAGGGGCTCAAGGAATGGCTAGATGCTGTATCCACTGCTCGTATCCCTTGTGCTGTAGTTTCAAGTCTTGATCGGATAAACTTGACAGAAGCCCTAGAACGAATGGAACTCAAGAAGTATTTCCAGGTTGGTGTACTTTTGAATTACACAAAACTTTCCAATGGAAATTACAACAGAGTTGAGTGCTTTATAACCAAACCCCAGCGGAACTTGTGGTTTGTAATTTCCCATTGAGAGATGTGAATGATAAACCCATGGTGATGGATTTCTGTTAATTCCACTTACATCACACACCATACCTGATTGTCGTCATTGTGGGTTACAGGCAATTGTGACAGAGGAAGATGGAATGGATTCAATAGCTCATAGGTTTCTTTCTGCAGCTATGAAGGTATTTCCTGCAACTTACTATTACTAGTGTATAAATATGTACTTCTAGTGTCACCATAAAGGTCAGCTCTCCACTTAAGTCAGACTGTGTGTGTCTGGAATCAGTCTGTATCTTCACATGTTATTGTATACGATAATACAATTAATTTTCTTGGGATCATTCTCTAACCCAATCAATTATACCGCTTGCAGCTGGACCGAAAACCATCGAAGTGTGTAGTGTTTGAGGATGAGCCCAGAGGTATAACTGCTGCCCACAACTGTACAATGATGGCGGTGGCATTGATCGGCGCCCACCCTGCGTATGTACTCGCATCCTCTTCACCCTAGATAGCACTGTTTAGATGTCCCATGAATATAGAATACACCTACAGATACACATTCAAATACACATACATTGAAGTACTCATTAACTATGTACGAACACGTTGTACTGTATATCCTGATTGAGATTGATGGTGGCACATGCAGGTATGACCTGGTGCAGGCGGATCTTGCAGTTGCTAGTTTTAATGAACTTTCAGTGATCAATCTCCGAAGACTATTTGCTAACAAGGGTTCTACATTCATGGACTTGCAAAAGCAGGTTATAGAAAAATCTCCACCAAAGAGGAAGCTTACAATAGATACTAGTTTCTGAATTATTTTTTCTCTTCTTCTAATTCTCTCCCCCATCTTGTAATCTAGCAGCTGATCATCTGCTTTTTCCTTTATTTTTTCTTGGTTTGTACCTGATCTCATAATTTTCTTTTTCTTTTTTTCGTCTTTGATACACAAAGTTATTATAGTGAAAGCTCATTTCTGATGTTATACACACAAAAATTAAATATATAAAAACGCTTCCATTAACGTCTCAGTATTTAAATCTTAGAACTCCAATAAATAATCAATGGCCAATTGTTATAATTTATAATTGGGAAGTGAATTTGATTATTGGAAACAAAAGTTTGAATCTGCTTTCGCTTTCAAAATACAAGAGCAAAAAATTTCTATGAGGTAAGGTTGGCCTCAAAATTTCGTTCCTTGATATCGGATAAGGCTAGGGACCTCAATTTTCAACGGATTAAATTTGTTTGTATTATTATTTGTAAGCAACGACACGTCGTGATAAGATGAACAAACGACAGTCGTTGAAGCGCTTCATTTTCGTTACCGTTGACTGTTGGAGTGGTGGTGACATGGCAAAAATCAGCACCGGTGTGGAAATCCCCTTATCGTTATTGTCATCCTCCTCTGACAGACTTATTCTCCCTTTTCCATCTTCGCTGAGAAGAGAGAGAGAGATATGCGAAGAGCTTGGAGTTAGAGACCAATTAATTATCTTCGCATCCAAACATGTCCTGCATTCACAGCTACGGCTCCATAGCTTCCTTCTCTGTTCCCTCCTCGCCTTCCTTTACACGAAGATCCAGATGCGCCTCCAAGTCTAAGCTCCTCTGTGCACTCGGAGGTAATTCAATAACACGGCGTCGTTTCCATGCTTAGTTCGAAAGCTACGAACTGGGTTTTGCAGGAAATGGTCTAATTGATGTTGTGTCTGTTCCAATTTGGGTTCTTTATTTAGCACACAATCGTATGCTTCCCAAGTTTGAATTTTGCCCTCTTGTCTCAATGTCTCTCCCAGATACTCATTTTGTCTTTGACATTGTAATTCATGCGTATTTGATTCAGGGAGTGTGGCAGAACCCAAAGTTACCTCTGTTGCTGAGCCGCTTTTGCTCAACGCGGTTCGTGGGGACGATGTTGAAAGGCCCCCAGTTTGGCTCATGAGGCAAGCAGGGAGGTACATGAAGGCAGGTTCATTATATTTATATATATTTCTATCTCATTCTCTGTTAATTATTTCTTAGCTCTTGTAAGGCCTAAGACTGGAGTGGCTACTTCTCTTCTGCTTAGATACGTTCACTAACTTATTTCAGCATTTGTATATGACAGAGTTATCAAACTCTCTGCGAGAGGTATCCGTCGTTTCGAGAAAGATCTGAAAATGTTGACCTTATTGTCGAAATTTCTCTACAGCCCTGGAAGGTTTTTAAGCCTGACGGAGTAAGATGCCACTCTGGGATTCATCGTTGGTGGTTTTCCAGTTTAGCCACTTTCATTTTGTAGTTTTGTTACTTGTTTCTTTTTCTCACAAGTCTCTCATGTTTGTGACAGGTCATTTTATTCTCTGACATTCTTACTCCTCTCTCCGGGATGAATATACCATTTGACATTGTAAAAGGCAGGGGTCCCGTAATATTTGATCCTCTGCATACAGCTGAGGATGTTGATCAAGTTAGAGAATTTGTTCCTCAAGAGTCAGTTCCATATGTTGGGGAAGCATTGACAATCTTGCGAAAAGAGGTCTAACTCTATGCCCCCTTATTGATTTCAAACTTTTAATATCTTTGTGATTTCACTGTGAACTAGAGCCAATTATATGTATAAATCACTAAATTTAGCATCTTTGCTGATGTGGTGTCAATAATTTTTCTGATGAGAAGGATCAAAGGAAAAAAAAAATCTCACATGGTATTTGGAAGAGAGAACCAGAGTCTTTTCCAAAATTGTCCAGAGATCCATTAGAGTTTTACAATATTATGTTAGAAAGGATCCTGGAAGATTTAACACTACAGACCATGGAAATCTCTCCTAAATGCTACCTTGGAGACTTTGAAGTAAAGAACATGAATTTTTTTTACATAGACAGTTACTCATAACCTTCTCTTGTTTCACATGTCTAACTGGATGTTTTAAATCTCATTATTAGTTTATTATGTAGTTTACATTTTGAAGCTTTATTTTATTTCATGAAATTTGAAAAGGTGTTCTCTGCTACAGCCAGCATTATAACCTCTAGTATCCTCACCTATATCTTTACTTTTCCAGGTAGATAATCAGGCAGCAGTGCTAGGTTTTGTTGGGGCTCCTTTTACCCTTGCATCGTATGTGGTGGAAGGTGGTTCATCAAAACACTTCACAAAGATTAAGAGATTAGCCTTCTCTCAACCAAAGGTAATTCTAGTGCTGCTCGTATCTAGTTTTACGTAACTTGAGGTCTGTAAGCTTGGATACAAATGTGCTTTAGTGCTCTTCCATGGTGATACGCCATTGACTACCTACTGGGGCGTATTGAGCCCGGTTACAGCATTTCCTATTTGGGTTCTTTTTTGGTGTGACTGAAGGCCTGAAACTTAGATGCAAGTCATTCCCCTTTTTACTTTTTTTTGGGTCTTTAATCTTCCATTTTTTTATCATCATGGTTACATGCATTGTGAGAGAGCCAATAAGTAAGGTCCTTTAGCATCCGTCTTCCTAAATTTGCTCTACGATAGTTCTACCAATGATAATTGACTCTCATCATCCGACACCTTTATATTATTTCACCTTCAACTTGGTTAGTAGCTCCTAGGGTACTCCCTTTGTGAGAAAGTTTTTGGTTTCAAACCCATCTTGCAACATTCACCAGTACTTTTGATGTTTTTTGGGAGTGTTGCATTGTTTATGAAGGAGTGAATATCCATTTTCTAATCCACAAAAAATCTCCTTTGTTTTCTTTTTTAATGTCTTCTCCCCTATTTTCTGCCTGTTGACCAACTTTGTTGAGCTATGGTTCTTTCCTCAGGTCCTCCATGCATTACTTCAGAAATTTACAACTTCGATGACAAAGTATATTAGATACCAAGCTGATAGTGGAGCTCAAGCTGTTCAGATATTTGACTCATGGGCCACAGAGCTCAGCCCTGTTGATTTTGAGGAATTCAGTCTCCCATACTTGAAGCAAATTGTGGATGGTGTGAAAGAGACCCATCCAGATCTCCCTTTAATCCTTTATGCAAGTGGATCGGGGGGTCTGCTTGAGAGGCTGGCTTTGACGGGTGTTGATGTAGTTAGCTTGGACTGGACTGTTGATATGGCTGAAGGTAGACGGCGACTGGGACCAAATATAGCAGTTCAAGGCAATGTGGATCCTGGTGTTCTTTTTGGTTCGAAGGAGTTCATCACCAGCAGAATAAATGATACGGTGACTAAAGCTGGTAGAGGGAGACATATTTTGAATCTTGGCCATGGCATTGTCGTAGGTACACCTGAGGAGAATGTTGCTCATTTCTTTGAGGTTGCTAAAGGAATCAGATACTAAATTTTTTATTTAGATCGAATGAATTTCTGCTTAGTTCGTTGAGCTCCTTTCTTTGTAACTTTTTGTTCCAATTTTAGCCCTTGTTAAATTAATTATACTGCTCTTTGTAACTTGTTGAGGCCTTCCTTTTCTATTGAGGCTATTTAGACATGCAAAGCCTTTCTGTGCAACTTCTTAAGCAGGGACACAAGTGGCATTTGTTTATGGATTTAAAAGCTAATTAGTGTATGAAATCTTACACTGCATTTTCTACGAATATATGCAAGCACTCATTTCCGGGATTCTGGGTGAATAAGATTTAATTATATAGTCTGTGACGTGCTTCAAGATCACGTATATATAAGCTTGATTGTTCACCTACCAAGCTTGTCCCAGCTAATGATGAGCTTGTTGGGGCATCTCTATTATATAATAAGTTTTCAATAATCAGCACCGGCTAATTTTTTTGGAGCTTTCTTTTTTTGGTGAATAAGTTAATGTAATCCTTTTTCTTGGTTAAGGTACATTTTTAGCAGCTTGATTAAGTCTAAATTATTCTGCTTAATAAAACCTTGTCCAAATCTGACAGGATGCAGCTAACCTTGCCCAAATCTTCCTTTTCTTCTTTTTGGTAGGTTGGTATTTGGTCATTTTCAAAGCCATCTAAGAACTAATAAGCCACTGAAACGTGCAACATCTGAAATTTGTCAAAGATTTTATACCATGGGGCATGGAGCATGAAGCATGCATGCCTCTTATTTATTTTTATTTTTCTTGCTAGCTAGGTTGGTCCACGAGAATATGATCAATCATTAAACCTAATTAAGCATGAACATTACAAAAACCGAATCCCACTGTCACTAATCATCAAGATTAAGACAACGCAACGTCTCGTCTGATTGATTAGTCCGATTCATCTATGGTCCCCTTCCCAGCAATGAAGCCTATGACTCTTTATGAGGAAGGAACAAACATAGAAGAGTAAAATACGTTCTTGAATGATGATTAAGGCCATTTAATTGCTAATTAGTTTAATTATCAGCCTTGTAAAATAAAAAACAATTTTATTTCAAATGAGTAGACAAACGGTAAACCAACCGGGCGGGGGCCTCGAGTGAGCTGTCACAATTTGGTTGGTTTCCGAGTTCTAACTAAGGTAGTACAACAACAAGGCATGGTGACAGAGGTAGACAGACCGACCTTCCTTAACAACTTCAATACGAATTTAGTGGAATATACAAACGGCCATAACGTTTGTAACACATTGCTTTTTGTATCCTCTCATTTCTATCTTTCTCTTTCCTTCCAACGTTCAGATCCTGTGGAGGCTTTGTGTCTTCTCCTCAAAGGTAACCTCTTCACTTTCTTTTTCTTCCTTTTGATTTTTTGCCATTGCTGTTTGTTCTTTTGTCTTTCAGTATATTTGACTGCTTTAACTTTATCAAAAATATGTGTCACGATATGCAAACATTAACGTTGTCTCATGTTCTTGGAATTATAGAGATGACTTGTGTATAGATTTGCGTTTCTTAGTTTTCTTCCTTTCTCTCTTTCTTTGGTTGTGGCTTGGAAACTTTCCTCAGTTTTGTATCGGCATCTTCTCCGTTCTGAAAAAGGCTAATTAAGAGGTTTATTTCTTGACTTGAGCTCTTCATTCTGTTCTCATATACATTGATTTGTTGTGCCTGGCCGAATACAGATTGCGTGTATGGATTTCGATGATCCGTAGGAGAATTTGTTTGATGATCAGCAATTTAGTTTTAAGATTTGCTTTGTTTGATTGCTTAATTTTGATGATCTGGTCAGTGTGGTGTATCTGAATTTCTCAGAGTGGCAAGAATGTGAAACTTCCTTTTTATTGCTTGTTAGTCTCAGAATGATAAGCATCAGCACATATATGTGTTTATTGTTATAAGGATTGTTCTGGTACTTTCTTTTGAGAAACGTTAGTCATTTTCCTGCTGGGTTCTTCGTTTTTCTCATGCAGTGCAAAATACAGCCACCGAGGAATGCAAAAAGATGTGCTTTTCTTTCATCAAACCCTTTGAAATAGATTTCACTCTGGCCTGCCCTTGTACATTCTCGATGAGGTTGGATCCTAAACACACAGTGAAACTGAGATCATGGTCCAAATATTTGCAAATTGAAGCCGCAAAGAGAGTTTCTGTTGCGTTGAATGGTGCTCTTGCCCTGTGAGTAAAATTTCTCATAGTAGCAGGATATATAGCACATTATTATTAGTATTGTTGTTGTGTATTAATTAGAGTCAAAAGATTTGGAATGGAAAATAAGGGTAAGGTGTTGATGCAAAAGTATGAGATTGGGAGATTGTTAGGCCAAGGAAACTTTGCTAAGGTTTATCATGCAAGGCACCTCCAAACTGGCCAGAGTGTAGCCATTAAGGTAATTAACAAAGAGAAGGTTATGAAAGTTGGCCTAATTGATCAAACTAAAAGAGAGATATCTGTTATGAGATTGGTTAAACACCCAAACATAGTGCAGCTTTATGAGGTCATGGCTACCAAAACCAAGATCTACTTTGTTTTGGAATATGTCAAAGGAGGTGAGCTTTTTCACAAGGTATCAAAAGGGAGGCTCAAGGAGGACATGGCAAGGATGTATTTTCAGCAGCTGATCAGTGCTGTTGATTTTTGCCACAGCAGAGGTGTTTATCACCGCGATTTGAAGCCGGAGAACTTGCTGTTAGATGAAAATGGAACATTAAAGATATCAGATTTTGGGTTGAGTGCCCTTGCTGAATCCAAGAGGCAAGATGGCTTACTGCACACAACTTGTGGAACTCCTGCCTATGTAGCTCCTGAAGTTGTAGGTAGAAAAGCCTATGATGGTGAAAAAGCTGACATTTGGTCTTGTGGGGTGATCTTATATGTACTATTGGCTGGTTGCCTGCCATTTCATGATACAAATCTTATACAAATGTATAAGAAAATAGGCAAAGCCGAGTATAAATCCCCCAATTGGTTTTCAGTTGAAGTGCGCAAGCTTCTGTCAAGAATCCTCAACCCCAACCCAAATAAAAGGATTCTCATTTCAAACATAATGGAAAGTCCTTGGTTTAGAAAGGGGTTCAGCTCCAAATCCATTACAACTATAACAGAAGTCGAAAAACCAGCTTTGGTGGATGTTGATGCAGCATTTGATAATTGTGACAGCAGTGATCATAATACTGAGGCAAAGCAAGAGTTGGCCAGACCTACCAATTTGAATGCTTTTGATATCATCTCTCTTTCAAGTGGATTTGATTTGTCTGGTTTGTTTATGGGAAAAGATACAAAGAAAGAAGCACAGTTCACATCTGTGCAGTCTGCCTCATCAATTATATCTAAGCTGGAGGACATTGCTCAGCAGCTGAGGCTGAAAGTAAACAAGGATGGAGGGTTATTGAAATTGGAGAAATCCAAGGATGGCAGGAAGGGGGCATTGTCCATAGAGACTGAAATTTTTGAGTTCACTCCATCCTTTCATCTAGTTGAGATGAAGAAATCCAATGGTGATACATTGGAATTTAAGAAGATACTGAAAGAGGATATAAGACCAGCTCTCAAAGATATTGTGTGGGCATGGCAAGGTTAGGAGAAACAATAACAAAACAACAACAGCATCTGCATTCTTCCCAAGTGTGATATATCTCATTATTCTTGAGTGATCTTAAGCTTTTCTAATTTTGAAGTTTTGTTTGATGAATTATTCTTGTAACTACTGTAATATATTATTATTATTATTATTATTATATCTGGCCTCAATTGAAACTGTAAGCTTGAAGTAAAATATTATTATGAGTGAGGGCTAAAATCTTTTCCCTTTTTATCAGTCTAATCTTTAACAAAATATCAAAGCTTATACCTGAGCTCAATATAAACACAATCTTTATATGTACATTTTCTGCATTTCCCATACAATATTTGGAAACCATGGCAAATTCATGCTAACCTTCATCACAAATTCAAGCCCATCAGGTGGACTCAACTACTTGGGCGATACTTCTTGCCTCCTTCCCGAGAAAGAGATCTTCTTGCCAATAGCAGAAATGTGGAAGTTCCTACTTACGAAGAAATGAGGGAAGTATTTTCCCTATTCGAGTCTCAGATTCTTTATCACCATACCCAGAGCCATGGATGGGTTTGGCTAGGCTCTAATTTCTCTGGGCTCAAACCATGAATTGTATTGAAATGGCTAGTGACAAAACATATCCATTTTACAAATCTTGATCCACACAACCAAAAAAATATTATTTGAGTCACTTGTCATGATAAAGGTATCCGACTTTTTATCTTCATCATCATTTGGAACAGCTGGCATGAACCCCATGTTAGCATATTCCATCTGATTGCTGCACCTGCATGGCACCAAATTAAGCAAGATGCACAAAAAAGAAAGGAAAAAAAAAATGCACGACATTGTGAAGCATATTTCTATTTTTGATTTGCTACCCCTAAATTCCAAGACCTTAAAAACCAACCATTTTTAATTGGTTAATCATCAGAATCTGGTCAACAAGAATCATCGACTTGGGATGGGCCAACACATGCTTGGCCACGTTCACCAAAAAAAAAAAAGGGGCAGGTACAAAGCTGCTGGCAACCCACAAGGATTTGACTCATAATTCAAATTCCGATTCTGAATTTTTTAATTTAATTTAATTAGTGTTGAAAAATAATGCATAAAAGTTTAGGTTTGGGGTTGGAGATTAGAGGGAAAGATATTATGAAAAACTTTTTATTAGTATTAGAAACGTTTCAAGGGCAATGATGAGAGAGAGCCCACATGATTTCCACAAATATATAAGAAAATGGTAAAAGAAACAAGATTGGTTCTCCACTGTCCCATTGAAGATCGACAGAGAAGACAGAAGAAAGAGACGGTATATATCATAACCATCCTAAATTGTCTCCACCTCATAAGCCATAAGGGGTTCCATCTCCACTTGCTAAAGCTATATATAATACATATCACATGCACCATACTCTTCTCTTTTTCTTCTTCTTTTTTCTTTCCTTTTAATTTGGCCCATGGAAAAAATATTGTAATTTAATTAATATACTAAATATATTCTATTTTAATATAATCTGGACTACGGAAAGGGGTAGTCGAACTCAGTTGCAAGATGAGGAGCACATCCGCTCTAACCAATTTGACTAAACCAATATCTACCATTATACACTAAATATTAAAAATGGGACGCTTAGAAATATATAATATATAGTAGATTAGATGCATCAAACTTGAGTTGCCTGGTGTGATATGCTTTAGAGATGGGCTCTACCACTTTAATATATAATTAGTGGGATAGTTTTGAGTGGATAATTCATGTTTGTAGGGGTTTTGTTTCCTTATCCTTAATTCTCAACTCAAAAATCAATGAGTTCCTCACAAGATATATATTCTATTGGTTGTCATGTCATTCATGTAACTTTCACGCTTACCATTTTAAATAAGATAAAGATATTATGGGCGCCCATGAGAAAGCCTACGTCTTTGCCAAGCAAACCAATGCCTTCTTCATCATACATTCAATTCAAGGAAAAGCAACCTCTCTCTCTCTCTCTCTCTCTCTCTCTCTCTCTCTCTCTCTCTCTCTCTCCAGTATTATCACTCTCTTGATCACATACTACTCTTTCAATGTCAAATCTTTTTCAAGTTGAAGAGTGACTAATATAAAGGTGTTCTAATGGTGTTTTTGGATTTCCGTTACCTTTGTAGACAAATTGTGGGGTTCAATTACAAGAAGGAACCCCAATCCCAAAGGTGGATTTAGCAAAAGAAAAGCTTAGGATTAGAATGACATACAATTTTTGGTCAAGAAAAGTCCAAATTAAGTCCTAGCATATATATATATATATATATATGTTCATGAGATATGCGTAGAGAGGAAGAAAAAAAGTTTGGATCTTTTATATGGCTGGAAGCAACAAATGGGATTGAGAGATTGGGATATTTGAAGCAACTTGTACTTCAACATCAAATCACCTTTCACTAACCAAAGGAAAGCCGAAAGAGCTTTGTCCTGCATGCTTTCAAAGAAATATATGTGGAATGCCAAAAAATAAAGAAAAAGAAAAAGAAAAAAGCTTCTTACCTTCTTCTTGGCCATTCAAAAGTCTCACACCATGGATGAATCAGAAAATAATGCCACACTGAGGAAATCGTGGGCCCAATACCAAGTGTTATTAGTGCATTGTTTTTTCTTTTTGTCTAAATTGGTTGGGGATTCAGTGAAAACTCTTATCATTAGGGAATAAGAAATGTTTCTTACACTAAGCATATCCCACTTAATTATGGATTTGCTTTAAACAATGTAAAAGTTAGATATTACGCTCGGTCGAGTGAATAAACGATCTCAGTCGTTGATGCATGTAAGATTCATATGAATGAAATAATCGAAGTGGAAAAAAAAATGATCATTACGAAATTCAACTTACATCACCCTACTAGATGACATGATTATACAAGTGGGGCAAATTGCGGGTCCATCAAACCTAATGATAATATGAGATGCCATTTTTCTCAAACTAATTAAAACCCTTCTCAAATATGTCCTCCATCATTGTCGCTTTAACTTATTCAAGAAAGAAACTTTGTCTTAAATGATATATATACATATGATTATTACTTTTCTGGACTTTGAAAAGTTCCTCATGGTGGGGGGGTTCCTTGTTTCATATATATATATATATTTTTTTTTTTTAAAACGAAATTACTGCTTAATCCGAATCCCTCAAGGATTTATTCCTTTGTGCTTGTCATAATCATCTAAAGGAAAATTTCACATTACCATGGTATGATTATAATTCCCCCTCACAGAAAGCAGATAAATAATGGCATCCAGCTGAAGAGGCACGACTGATCACATTGCTTAATTAAACCAGCTTATTAATTAATGTTAGTCAAGTCATAAGAGTTAGGCAAGTAAGTTAGGCAAGTAAGTTAGGCAAGTCATAATTAGGCAAGTCATAGTTAGGCAAGTCTTAGTTAGGTATGTTTACATTTTCCATGTTTTAGGGAGACACAAATCCTGGAAATGCTCCATGGTTTTGTATACTTGTTTGTAACTAATAGTTACCCTTTTCTACATTGTGTATAAATATCTCCATGATAGCAATACAAAGATATAAGTGAGAATTCTCTGCAAAACATCTCTTATTCCTCACTCTTTACTCTCTCAATTACACTATATTTGACATGGTATCAGAGCAATCGATTTTGGTTGCCTCTGCATAACCTTATCCTTGCCTAATCTCTACTTACCCTTGCTCATACTTTGCTGCTGTATTGCTCCTACCTTTACCCTTGCCTTGCCTCTACACTTTGCTGAAAATTGTGCTCTTGTTTGCTGAAGTTCTAAGCTATCTTCCGCTGCATCTCTTTACCTCTTTCCTGTACCAATTTTCCAGCACCAACTTTTCCTCTTCCCAGCATCAATCTCTTCACCTATTTACCTCATGGAAGACACCACCAACTCCACTGCCGACTCCTCTAAGATCGACTCCACCAAAAGCGACTCCACAACTCCACCACTCCGGTCCTCTCATGATTACTCTCAAATTACTCCTGATAAGTTGGATGGGTCCAACTATCCTGCATGGTCTCGTAGTGTTCGCTTGGCCATCACTGCTCGTCGTATGGCTGGTTTCATTAATGGTAAAAAAATTGCACCTGCCATTGATGATCCTAGCTATGAAACTTGGGATGAAGACAACTGTTTGGTGCAGTCATGGCTCCTCAATTCCATGACCAAAAATGTACGTGCCTTATTTGACCATTGCTCAACGGCTTATGCGGTGTGGGATGCATCTCGGAAGACTTACACTGTTACTCAGAATAGCTCCAAGTTGTACCAACTCCGTCGCCAGTCCGTCACCACCTCTCAAAATGGTGAGCCTGTGAATGTCTTCTATGAAAAGTTACACATCATATGGCAGGAAATTGACAGCCTCCGTCCCTGCAAACATACCAATCCCGATGATGTGGCTCTTCATCAACAAGCACTTGAAGTTGAACGTGTGTACGATTTTTTGGGAGGACTCGATCCCAACTTTGATTCCGTTCGTAGTCGGATTCTTGCTATGAACCCGCTTCCAGCAGTCATTGAAGCTTATGCACTTGTGGTAGAAGAAGATAACCGACAATCCTCCATGCTTGGCGGGGGAAGTGCAATGGCCGTCAAGCCCTATCGACCACCACACCGTACGTCCTCCGGATTTCCCCCCCGGGGTCCCAAAACTGACGATGCAAAGGGAACTCAGAAGTGCACTCATTGTGGTGGTAATCATCTTGTTGAGAAGTGCTTTAAGCTTCATGGTTATCCTGAGTGGTGGGATGCTCTCAAGTCCCGCAACAAAACTCCCAAGGCAGCATGTGTTATAACTACCGATGCTTCTCCATCTTCCACTCTACTTTCTGACTCCGAATCAGGTACACGACCCACTACATGGATAATTGATACAGGTGCCACTGATCATATGACTTTTGACTCTACTATGTTTTCCACATTATCTTCTAAGTCTTGTCATCCATACATTACTAGTGCCAATGGAGTTCCTTCTAATGTTGCTGGTGAAGGAACTATATCACTTTCCCCTTCCTTATCTTTATCTCATACACTACTTGTTCCCTCCATCAATTGCAATTTGCTGTCTGTTGGAAAATTACTTGACTCACATAATTGTTATGCCACATTCTATCCTTCCCATTGTATTTTTCAGGACCTCACGACTCACGCGACGATTGGGCATGGTAAACGAAGAGGGGGGTTGTATTCCTTGACGGTATCTCCACCACCAAGGGCAGCTCATACTCATAGTTCCAGCTCACAAGCTCGAAATCAACACCAGATTTGGCTCTGGCATCGTCGTCTAGGGCATCCATCATTTGGCTATCTTCAACGTTTGTTTCCGTCTTTGTTTCGTGGCTTAGATAATCACCAGTTTCAGTGTGAAACCTGTGTATTGGCCAAAAGCCATCGAACTGTTTTTCCCTTAAGTGATAATAAGACAGAATTTCCTTTTGATTTGGTTCACTCTGATGTTTGGGGTCCTGCTAAAGTCTCTTCCAATGGCAAAAGATGGTTTGTTACATTTATTGACGATTGCACTCGCATGACTTGGGTATACTTACTTGCTCATAAAAGTGATGTTTCCGCTGCAATCCGTGAATTTCATGCTATGATTACCACACAATTCCAAGCCTCCATCAAAGTATTCCGGTCTGATAATGGTGGGGAATATGTGAACAAGGTCTTGGAACAATTTTTTCGAGACCACGGCATCATTCATCAAACCTCCACACCTTTTACTCCACAACAAAATGGTGTCGCAGAGCGAAAGAATCGACAATTACTTGAGGTTGCTCGTGCATACATGCTGGATCAATCGGTCCCTCACTACTTATGGGGACATGCCCTCCTTTCTGCAGTCTATGTCATTAATCGAGTGCCTAGTAGTGTTTTGAAGTTTGAAACTCCACTGAACACCTTGGCTCGTCACGTCTCTCTTCCTACAGTCCTCAAGTTGCCTCCTCGCATATTTGGTTGTGTTGTATATGCTCATGTTCCATCTCATCAAAGAAGTAAACTGGACCCTTGTGCCATTCGTTGTGCGTTCGTTGGGTATGGATCAAATCAAAAAGGATACAAGTGTTACCATCCTCCTACTCGCAAGCTCTTTGTCACTATGGATGCCACATTCCATGAAGATTTATCATACTTTAAAACTGTTACGCCCCCTTCTCTTCAGGGGGAGAGGAGGAATGAAGAGAAGGAAAACAAGGCTCAAGAAGAAAATCAAGTCTGTTCAAAAGCGACCGGTCGCCCGGACCTCAACGACCGGTCGTCGTGCTCCAACAACACTGAAAATCGTCCTGAAACGACCGGTCGCCTCCCAGAAACGACCGGTCGCTTTTTCACAGAGTCAAAAATGCCGGAAACGACCGGTCGCCTTCCAGAAACGACCGGTCGCCTCCCAGAAACGACCGGTCGCTTTTTCACAGAGTCAAAAATGCCGGAAACGACCGGTCGCCGTCCAGAAACGACCGGTCGCTTTTGTACAGATTCAGAAACGACCGGTCGCCCAGAAGCCAGCGACCGGTCGCCGAGACTTGAAACTGGATATCTGGACAGCAATGAAGGTACAGAAACATTATCGTTCTTATTTGGTGAAGATCCCGGAGATGACAATCCAAATGTTTGCTGTGATCAACTACAAAATACAACCCCTTCTTCTCAACCATCGGACCAATCGTCTCGTGATGAAGAAACACTCGAGGTAATTCCCGAACCACCTAATCCTATACCATACACTCTCCCACCTAGGACCACTAGAGGAAAACCCAAACCTCAATATTGTCCTGACCTTGCTGCCAAGTCTAAATATCCCATTAATAACCATGTTTCAACTCATAGATTGTCAAAGTCATATGCATCATTTGTCAATCAATTATCTACTGTATGTGTTCCAAATAAGTGGCAGGATGCTATAACAGATTCCAGATGGGCTGAAGCAATGGCAATTGAAATGGAAGCTCTGGAAAAGAATTCTACATGGGAGATGGTTCAGTTACCACAAGGGATGAAACCAGTTGGATGTCGGTGGATATACACTGTTAAATACAAAGCTGATGGATCCATAGACAGATACAAAGCTCGATTAGTAGCCAAAGGGTATACACAAACATATGGAATTGACTACCATGAGACATTTGCACCTGTTGCCAAGATCAACACTGTTCGTGTTCTAATGTCATTGGCTGCAAATCTTGATTGGCCACTACTGCAGTATGATGTAAAGAATGCGTTCCTTCACGGGGACTTGCAAGAAGAAGTGTATATGGAACCACCACCAGGGATCTCTACGACATTCGGTCCCAACACCGTTTGCAAGCTGAAAAAATCACTATATGGGCTCAAGCAGTCGCCACGAGCTTGGTTTGGAAGATTCACTGATTCCATGAAGCGTTTTGGATACTCTCAGAGTCACTCGGATCACACTTTATTCTTAAAGCGTCGTGGTAACAAACTGACGGCCCTCATCATCTATGTTGATGATATGGTGGTTACCGGTAATAACAATGAAGAAATGAAGAATCTGCAGAAGCTCCTTGCTAGTGAATTTGAGATGAAGGACTTGGGTGAGTTACAATATTTCCTTGGCATAGAAGTTGCTAGATCAAAACATGGCATATTTCTATCCCAACGAAAATATGTGTTAGATTTGCTAACAGAAACTGGAATGCTTGATTGCAAGCCAGCTGACACACCTATTGAGCAGAACCACAAGTTAGGGATGTATCCAGATCAAGTACCCACTGACAAAGAAAGGTATCAAAGGTTAGTTGGGCGACTGATCTATCTGTCACACACACGCCCCGACATAGCTTATGCTGTAAGTATGGTGAGTCAGTTTATGCATCAACCGAGTGAGACACACATGAATGGAGTAACTCGGATTCTGAGGTACTTGAAGGCTGCCCCTGCAAAAGGATTAATGTTCTCCAAACATACACATATGTACCCGGAAGGATACACAGATGCTGATTGGGCAGGATCCATCACAGATAGACGGTCTACATCTGGATACTTTACATTTGTGGGTGGCAACTTAGTCACTTGGAGAAGTAAGAAACAAAAAGTTGTGGCTAGATCAAGTGCTGAAGCAGAATTCAGGGGAATGGCTCAAGGAGTGTGTGAATTGCTCTGGTTACGGAGATTACTGAAGGATCTTGGAGTTAAACCCTTAAAAGCTACAAACTTGTACTGTGACAATAAAGCTGCTATCGAGATAGCACATAACCCAGTACAACACGACCGTACCAAACATGTGGAAGTCGACCGACACTTCATCAAAGAAAAGCTTGAAAGTGGTATAATTAAGTTTCCGTTTGTAAACTCGGAAAACCAACTTGCCGACATTCTGACAAAGGCCGTATCAAGTAAAGTTTTCTATGCCTCACTTGACAAGTTGGGCATGCGTGATATCTTTGCACCAACTTGAGGGGGAGTGTTAGTCAAGTCATAAGAGTTAGGCAAGTAAGTTAGGCAAGTAAGTTAGGCAAGTCATAATTAGGCAAGTCATAGTTAGGCAAGTCTTAGTTAGGTATGTTTACATTTTCCATGTTTTAGGGAGACACAAATCCTGGAAATGCTCCATGGTTTTGTATACTTGTTTGTAACTAATAGTTACCCTTTTCTACATTGTGTATAAATATCTCCATGATAGCAATACAAAGATATAAGTGAGAATTCTCTGCAAAACATCTCTTATTCCTCACTCTTTACTCTCTCAATTACACTATATTTGACAATTAATAATATTATAATTACAATGGAAGCAGGTAAATATGATTTGCTGGTGGAAAAAAAAAGTCATCACGGAATTGGTAGGTCGGTATGGCATGGAAAAAGAAGGGCAATTTCTTTTTCTGAATGGTGTCTGTTTTTTCAACACCAAATAGCTGGCATGGCAGCTTCTTCTTGGGTTTCTTTCTTTCTTTTCTCCTCTTTAATTCTCCTGGAACACAAAAGCCTGCAAATTTATAGGCACATTTTAAAGCACATACCTAACTCGAACAACTTTGAGCCCCATTTTCATTTACTATGATGTTTTTGGCATATATATATATTTATTTATTTATTGTACATACATGTCTGTGAGCTGCTGTGCAATTTCTGATATGAACAGAAGAGTCTTCTTTTCTTGCCCATATCCTGTCTGAGTAAGTGTCCATGGAAGTAGATATGGCATTCAATGCTGAAAACTACCGTGCCTTCACCAACAAGGACACTGCTCTCGTGAAGTTGTCAGTCAATAATTGAAGAGCTTTACACACTTGATTGAATTTATGAATATGTTCATCAAATTTCTATTAATTAATTACTATATATGGGTGTTTGGGGCCTTTGGGGCCTCTCAAACTTTGACAATTTGCCAGAATTAATGACTCTCATGAATCATGATAGATAGTCACCTAACTTTGCATGAACACGTACGGGAGATATCACAGTAATTGGACTATTAGGCCCTCTATCTACGGGAGATAAGAAAGAACAAAACATCAGTTCAAACGCATATTTACGACAATCGTTCATGCGTGCGTGATTAGTTGTCATCAATTATAAAGTTGTGAAATTCATTTTCACTAACGATACAGTGACTGCGACTGTCTTTAGCATCACTTACACACTCTAAGAAAACATTAATTTGGTTGAATAGTTCAAATTTGACAGATGGGTTTTACTGATAAACAGCTTGGTTAGACTAAGAGGTTACCAAAAAAAAATTCTTACGTGGAATCCACTATTAGATCCTTGAAAGGTGGGAATTATTGCAGTTTGACCCCCAGCTTTCTATATATACTAGCTCCAGCTGCGCAAGTTGCATCATTAAGTTTAAGCACACAACACACACAGGCAGACGAAGGTTCTCATGCTGATAATTAAGGTTGATCCCGATTGGTAATTTGGTTTCAATTAATTAATCGCTAGCGTTCATTTAAAATAAATAACAAAAACAAACAAAATAAGTATCAGCTATGAATATTCCCCTTTCAATTTCTCAAATCCCAAGTCAAATTTCTTTTTTTTGTTACATTGCGTGTAAAGAAAAGAAACTCTGGAATTTCAATCTTCGGTGTCAAACAGAGAGGAAGAGGGAGGCCGCAATCACTTTGGTAACCCCGCTGGACGATCCCAAGCCAGTTTTATATTTTGAAAAGTATATTTTGAATATTAGGGAGAGTGGTGGTGTAGAAGTTGAGTGTGAAAACACACAAACAACAGACTAGCCGCAGTTTTCATAACAAAATGCTAAATAAACTATTAAGATAAGAAGAACAATTTGTACTGCAATTTGTTCTCTGGTTGGAAAAAGTCAACTTGAGCCTCTCAAGGCATTACCTGTGGGTTTTATTATTTATTTGTCTCCACCTGCGATCATCATCACTTTAAAATTTGGAAACGGGACGGCAGCAGCAGCCACAGCCACTATCGTTACATGTTCCCACATTCTATGAACCAAAATGAGTGGTTGAATCAAAACAAACATTAGATCATGACCGTTGAATAATAATATTGCCTAGGATTTTTGTTTGAAAATTTGGGCAAAGCGAAAGCTTAAAAAATAAAGTCGCACTATATATATCTTTATCAACCTTTGCTTTGACTTTGAACTTTAACCAATTTGGTTACGGGTCTTGGTGGGTTTGGTCTGGTCACAATATTTCAGATTGAGAAATAACACCACAGCTCACAATTAATTATAAAGTTTGTCAATCTTCTCCTCTCCCGTAATTTTTATTTTATTTTAATCTCAGCTCACAAGACAAGAATGTCCCTATCCTTCATAATTTCATTTGAAAGAAATATATGATAATGATCCTCCTATTTGACCACATATGAATGCTTTGGCAAAAACGTTTATTTAAAAATTAAAAAAAAAACAATTCCATGATTGTTGCTGTCAAGATTTTCACACGAGCGATTATGTTTAGGAAATTTTCTTTCAAAGAAAGAGCATGATTAGGTAACCAAGTAAGGGTAAATTCAATGCATAGTTTTTCTTCAAATTCCACATCATGATTAAGTAAGAAAGACAAAAGAATCAACGTCTTTATGTTTTGGTCTGTCAATAACGAATTCTCTGACTTTATTTTAAAAGATAAAATTGTTATAAGTCAATATAAGAATCATAGTCTATTTGGGAAATTTATATGTTTATTTGGAACGAGACAGGTCATGAATTGGAAAATTATGAATATGGAAATAATGAGTTGGAATTAGATCGACTACTCTCCAATCAAAGTAATTCATGATTTTTTAGGTAATTAGGAATAAGAATAATTGTGATACTCATGTGCTAGTAAATGTCGACGAAATCATCAATATGAATAATTCAAATACCTATCTTGACTTATTTTGCGTAAGTGATGTCATTAGAGAAGTTCAAGTCATTATTGGCGATTTAGTTGGGACTATTGTTGACAAAACAAGATATTAGCACAATAGTAAAATTACGGAGTTTATCTTAAAAGTAGATGAGTGGCTGTCAATTGTTGATGCAAGTGATGATAGCATTTGATACATCCACAGTTAACAACCAATCATGTGTTACTTGAGGATTGTTAGCACAACTCTAGACACAAAACCAACACTAAAAAGATCCAATAGAAATACAATTTCCAACTTTGGAGATACCTTTCACTGCATAAAAGATCCCTCTCCCTTGGAATCTTTCCCTTCACACGCAAATAACATTTTGGCATTACTAATCTTCCACTTCTCTCCCTCTATCTACATATATGTATATATATATATATATATATTCATATTATTATATAAAAACACATACATACAACAGAGCCCACATCACCCGCACCATCTCCATGTATAGACCGAGTTAAGCAAACACCAGCAAACTTCTAAGTTCTCAAGCTCTCAAGCTCTTTAAACCCAACAACACACACACAAACTTCAAACTTCTTCAATGGTCATGGAGCCTCACGAGCCACCGCCACCACGCCCCCTGAAACCTTTAACTCGCCTCAACAAGTACGTTGCCGAAACCCGAGTCGGCAAGCACTTCAAACTCGCCGAGCGCAACTCCACTTTCACCACCGAGCTCCGGGCCGGCACCGCCACGTTTCTCACCATGGCTTACATCCTCGCCGTCAACGCCTCCATCCTCTCCGACTCCGGCGGCACCTGCAGCGTATCCGATTGCGTCCCACTCTGCTCCGACCCGACCCAATCCCTCCAGAACTGCACCGGGCCCAACCTCCGGGTCATCCAACCCGACCCCTCCTGCAAGTTCGACCCGGTTAACCCGGGTTACTCCGCCTGCGTAGACCGGGTCCGCAAAGACCTCATCGTCGCCACTGTCGCTTCTTCTCTGATCGGTTGTCTCATAATGGGCGTTTTCGCTAATCTCCCTCTAGCTTTAGCCCCGGGAATGGGCGCCAACGCCTATTTCGCTTACACCGTCGTCGGGTTTCACGGGTCGGGTAATGTCTCGTACCAGAGCGCCTTAGCCGCCGTCTTCATCGAAGGCTTGATTTTCCTCTTCATCTCCGCAGTCGGGTTACGCGCCAAACTCGCGAAACTGGTTCCGAAGCCCGTTCGGATCAGCTCCTCCGCGGGTATCGGGCTCTTCTTGGCGTTTATCGGGTTGCAAAGCAACCAGGGAATCGGGTTAATCGGGTACAGTTCGTCGACGCTAGTGACACTCGGAGCCTGCCCCGCTTCGTCTCGGGCGTCGTTGGCTCCCGTCGTAGCGGCCGCTAACGGCACCGTTAGTTTGATTAAGGGCGGAACGGTGTCTAGCGATATTTTTTGCCTCCATGACCGAATGGAAAGCCCGACGTTTTGGCTCGGCGTCGTTGGCTTCATAATCATTGCGTATTGTTTGGTGAAAAATGTTAAAGGAGCTATGATTTACGGCATTGTTTTTGTAACGGCCGTTTCGTGGTTCCGTAACACTGAGGTAACGGCGTTTCCAAATACGGAGGCAGGTGACTCGGCCTACGAGTATTTCAAGAAGGTCGTGGATGTACATACGATCGAGAGTACGGCCGGGGCCTTGAGCTTCAAAAGTATAGGAAAAGGGTACTTTTGGGAAGCATTAATTACATTTTTATACGTAGACATACTCGATACTACTGGAACTCTATACTCCATGGCTCGATTCGCTGGTTTTGCGGATGAAAGCGGCAATTTCGAAGGCCAATACTTTGCTTTCATGTCGGATGCCACATCAATTGTGGTAGGCTCCTTGCTCGGCACGTCACCCGTAACGGCATTCATCGAGTCGTCTACGGGCATACGGGAGGGCGGACGTACGGGGCTAACGGCGCTAACGGTGGCAGGGTATTTCTTTTTAGCGTTTTTCTTCACGCCGTTATTGGCTTCAATTCCAGCTTGGGCAGTGGGCCCGCCGTTGATCTTGGTTGGGGTGCTGATGATGAAATCAGTGGTGGAGATTGAGTGGGACGACATGCGACAGGCAATCCCAGCCTTTGTGACGTTGATACTGATGCCGTTGACTTACTCTATAGCCTATGGGCTCATTGGTGGAATTGGGACTTTCATTGTGCTGCACATATGGGATTGGGGCCATGAACTTTTTGTGAAACTTGGGATTGTAAAGGGTGAAGAAGGAGGTGTAGGGGTCAATGGGGTACATGACCAAACTAGAGGAGAAAACCCAACTGCAAAAGTGCTTGAAATTGAGGTTTAATTTTTCAATTTTCAATATAGGAAAATTGGGGATATGGGTTCATAGAAAATGTACATACTTACATATTGTCTTTTTTTTGGGGGGGTTTTTGGGGGGAGGGGGGATAAATATCTATTGTTTGTATTATGTATGACCAATTGGTACTTTTTATCTTAACCAACACAGTAATAAGACCTTATCCATTTGCCTTTTTTCTTCATCGTTATGAGAAATTATAGAATACTACAGTAATATGACCAAGTAGTAGTACTCCACAGTTACATTTTTGTGTGAAAGATAATATAATAATGTATATATAGTTGTGTGACCAGATATGTATTTTGCCTTTCTGCAATCCATACCTTTTGATATATATGTTCTTCTTTGTAATTGGTTCTGCTAATAAATAGAAAAAGAGGTTGCGCATAAGCCATAAAGTATGCTTTTTTTTTTTCATGCCACAAGATAAGATTAATGACATAAAGTATACTAAAATGAAGCAAATAATGGCACTTGCCATTCAACCAGGACAGGTGAAAATCAACTTCAGATTCGGTATAACAAGTGATATTCTCAACTCCAGGTTGAGTTTAAATTTAAATGAGTGTGGTGGGATGGGCTTAAAAGACTCATAAATTCTGGTTTAGTATTTTCTGGTTTGGCTAATTGGCCTCTATCTATGATAATGAAAGCCACAACTCAACTCACAATGTTCCTTCCAGGGGACCATCTAAATCAAGCAGGCAGAGTTTAGTGGGGGATTTTATTACCAACCAAAGACCAAAGACCAAACACCTGTCCTTGTGTTGTTTGAGTGGGGATTTAACTGATTGATCCTAAAGTATGCACCAAACCAAACTCACAACAAGAGCATTAATCCCCCACTTTTTGTTTTGGTTTTTTTTTTTCTCTGTGTACAAATAATTGAGACTTGGATTATGCGTACGATCGTACATGGGCAGGAATTTGATAGATGATTGGCTGGTTTAGCTGAAAATTTGACAGATGATCAATATTCTTTTTGCTACTAATCCACATGATAAACATAATTCTGCAGTGAAAACTAGAAAAAGCAGAAAAGCTAGAGAGAAACAAAGTTGGGTTGAGAACATATTCTTGCCTGAGTGTTGATCTGACATGAAACATCAACCATGGTGCTAGTGTCTTCTAATCCTGAAAAGCCATGTTTTGTAGTTTTTATTAAAACACAATCAAGGCAATAAACCCAAGAGACAAATAAGAATATGATTTGATGTTTGTAGCCACAGCAGTGTACACGTATGCAGGTTCTCATGTGAAATGACACCAGTTTAGTTTTGTTAGATGTGTTTTTTGAGTTTGTCTGGCAACAATTTGATGGTCTCTAACCCATCCATGATCAATTATTTAATCATATTTAATATGTTTCTTGTGTATTTATTATCAAATTACAACAACCCGACACGGCCTGTTTGATGCCTCCACTATTTGGTAGTCGGATGCAGATCGACAAATAGTATGTGTTCTTGTTGTTGACCCAAAACCGGGGAAAAATCTACTGTTCTAATAAGCCTTAATATTTGCCACTAGAAGGAGAGAAGGTACACCTTACCAACTGCAAACGAAAGTTCAGAAAATTAGAAAATGAAACCATTCATGGCTGGCCGTAGACAAAAGGTGAAGTCTTTGAAAAGTGGTCTAGACTTCTACTTCTTGAAAAGTGAAAACCACATGCGAAAATAGTTTACTAAAAAGGTTGGATTTTAGTGAACCAATGATATGGTCCAAGGGCAACCTGATTTTATGATCCTAAATAAATCCGTTGCATAAGAGAAATATCATCTTGGGAACTTGGAAGATTCACTGGCCTCACATTGGGAATTTGAGTGCAGGCCAAGGGCATTTTGGACAGATTACTTGTATGGTATAAATTTCTGGTTTCCAAACTAACAGGGAGAAAACGGGGAAAGAAGCTGGAGAGAAATGGCGAGTGTTGGTAACAGTTGTTTTGGTTCAGTCTTCATAGATCCTTTTGAGAATGATGTCTTTTTGAAGAAGATTAAGAAATCTCCATGCAATTGTTTCATGGTTTCCAATGAATCCTTCAAATTGAACAAAGTTTCTTGTGGAATTGAAAAGAACCCCACAAGCAGCAGACCCTCCAATTCCAAGAACACGATCGAGGAGTACAACACAGCTATGAAGAGGATGATGAGAAACCCATATGAGTATCACCATGATCTGGGTCAGTCTCTTCCCCATCTTATATGTAAAGCATTCACATTTTGTAGCCATTTTTTTTTATAATTTCATTGTGCTTTTATAAGAATCAGTTTGTTTATGGATGGTTCTGTGTTTTGTTTTCATTTTATTATCATTTCTTGTGATGGATTTGTCATATGAATTCAAAGAGTCTTGCTTTAAGTGGACAGTGTTGTGGGTCTTTCTCTTTTTTTCTGATTAGTTGATTTTTTTGTTGTTGAAAAGATTAGTTCTTTAGTTTGCTAAATGCAATTTATTAACAACCCATTTGAAATCTATGTTACTGTATTTTAATTTTTGTTCCTTTATGTGCTATAATGACCAGAACGAAAAGTTGTTTGTAGTGCTTCCTTTCACATATTTCTAGAGTGGGCGTGTATGATCTAGATGACCCAGTTGCACACTTTTGATCTTTACTTACTTAAATGGAGTACTAGTGCTTTGAGATAGTAACTGGTTAACTTTTCATTGCACCTTTTTCTTTAAGAAATTCTTGATCCAGCCTAATTTAAAATTCCCTTATGGAAGTGGGTGCCACAGAAAAGTTTGCATTGCACTGCAGAAACTGTTTTTCCTTTACTTTCCCTCTTTTTTGGTATAAAGAACTGTTTTTCTTTGGGCGATAAGTTCATCACTTTGCTAGGACCTTGACTATTTTAGCTACTTATGATCACATCATGCTCATATGTGTATGCATGTTACTACGATATTAAGCAGCAAGGAATGCCATTTTGCTGAGGTTGTTGAGGATTCGGATTTCCGTTTTTATCAATCAATAAGGAACCAGAACCTTATGTTGCATTTTCTTGTTCTGAATTCAGAATAACTAGGACAATGGTAATAGGTCAAGTTTAAGTGAACGGGCTTCGCTTTTCGACATCATAAAGAAACAAACAAATCCCATTCCATTTACCAGTAGAAGGAGTAGTACCATGTAATTCATTCTGGTTACTTCAACTAATGTGATTGTTCCTGTCCAATGTTCAGGCATGAACTACACATTGATAACTGATGACTTGATTGTGGGCTCCCAGCCTCAGAAACCTGAAGATATAGATCACCTGAAGGAAGAAGAGAATGTGGCATACATTTTAAACTTGCAGCAGGACAAGGATGTTGAGTATTGGGGAATTGACTTGCAGTCAATAATAAAAAGGTGTAAAGAACTTGGAATCCGTCACATGAGGAGGCCAGTAAGCAAAAATCCTTTGCAACGTTTCTTTAACAGATAAAGTATATTCATAGGGTTTCATACTAAAATGACCTAGACAAGGTCCCAAACTTTCTAAACGTAGTATAATTTTTTGTCTTAGCCCACATCTTACTGATGGCTGGTTTCTAGACACAAGATTTTGGATTGCAGAAGCCTCATGCTCTGTTCTGGAAAACATTCCAGACCAACAATAAACAATTTTTCTGGATGTTGGAAACCTTTCAGGGACCAACAATATAATAAGTTTTCTGGATCTTACAATAATAGAAATCACATTTAGGGGATATGGAAACTTATGTTATGTGCATTTTCCTTACTCTTTATTTTTATATCAATGCATCGTAGGCAAAGGATTTCGATCCAGATTCCTTGCGAAATGGTCTACCTAAAGCAGTTTCATCGCTAGAATGGGCCATATCTGAGGGAAAAGGAAAGGTGTATGTACATTGCACTGCTGGACTGGGAAGGGCCCCAGCTGTTGCAATTGCTTACATGTACTGGTTCCTTGGAATGAATGTGAGTCCTTGTTTATCTATCTATTTCTCTATCTTTCGTTGAGAAATGCACAATGCCAAAATCCTTTTGCTGACAGCCTTTTAACATGCAACACTTTAGCATTCCAGCAATGTTTTTAGACCTTTATGAAGTCTGAAAGGCTATGAAACCTGAAGGATGACCATATTATTCAAGAAAGTGATATTTTTTTCATTGCTTCAGTTAAGGAATTGTTCAAAAATTTGACAGCTATTGTGACTGTGCAGCTGAATGCAGCATACGATGCACTAACTTCCAAGAGACCTTGTGGCCCAAATAAGAGGGCAATACGTGGAGCTACCTATGATCTGACGAAGAATGATCCATGGAAGGATCCCTTTGAGAATCTTCCTGAATATGCATTTGAGGATATAGCAGATTGGGAAAGGAACTTGATTCGAGACCGTGTCTATTCTCTCCGTGGAACTTGAGCACTCAGGTGAGCAATTCTTGTTTTAAACTTAATCCATAATCACTGGACAGCCTGCTATGGAACCTTAAGGGCTGTGCCTGTTGCTGAGCTTTCCAAGAAACCTGTCCTTGACTGGCCAGCAATTCTTGTAGTTGATCTGTTAGCGTGTCATATTTTGCATCATGGGTAAAGAAAGTGAAGTTACAGCTTTGTAAAAATTGATTGGTTGCCTTGCTCGGCCGTCTTGGGCTGTTGGTGATTTGTCAAACTTCTGGTGTACCTCCAACACCTCTCCAGAAAAAGTAAAATGAAAAATACAGATTCTCCTGAAAACCTTCTAGTCTGTTCTAAATCAGATGCCATTCTCTTATCCAAAGCATGGCTGGCAATACGATTCTGCCCAAAATTTCTTTAGAACATACTTGGTGTTGTATGATTTCTGGCTTTCTCATGTAGGGTTTAGGATTTCTCACAAAATAGTTTCCTTGTTAAAATGCAGATACTGAAAAAATTGCTTTTGCACCTTTTTGTTGTAATCTTTTTCCACACATTTGAGTAAACTGATTCATATATTAAGAATCTAGTAATGTGCTGCCATACAATTTTCCTACCATGATTGCTAATATTGTGAAGGCATGTTGATGCTTGACAGGTTTCCATGGCGTTAACAAGTTGAAAACATTGTCCATCAACACGGTGCTACATAGAATTGGTACAGGGGATAGATAGGTGGTGCAGGCTGGATCGATGACTTTCAAGCATGCTCATTCTTTTTTCCATCCACCTTCGAATATTTATCTTAGTGTATAAATAAAACAAAAATGTTACCACAACAGATGTGGCATTGAGATGGCAATCACAGTATTGTGTACTTGCAAATATGATATTATTAATGAATCCGTAAAGTGCAATTCTTTTCCAATTAATCATCAATGCATACATGGATAAACACAGTAGATCCAAAGGTTAATATTGACTTGTTATTTTACTAATGCGTTTGCTAAAAGGCACATGCGTTACGTTATGTATGACATCATATACAAAAAACTGACTGGCAAGCTGCCCTTGTGTAATGTCTATAACAAAAGAGCTAACAAAACTTCTTATAATTGTAGTTCTTTAAAAGTTCATAAATGATTCATCTTTACATATATAAACAGCTAAAAATGTGACGAGGAAACATTAGGAAGTCGAATGAGTCCGGAGCTTTGCAAGTTCTGCTTGACGGCGGCCTAAGTGAAACGCGACCACTATCCACAGCAAACAGACCTGGAAAAGATCAAAGAGATACTTCGTTATTCTTTGATGGAGAGAAATCGTCAGGAAAAAAGATGCAAATGCTTTACAAATTCCAAGTGCCAAACAACACTCAGGAGACAACAATTCATAAAGCTAAACACAGGATTTTAAGAAACAACTATAGAACAGGATACACCCTCCGCCATTGGACTTGGGGGAGAAGGAACCATTAAGGTCCAGGGAACCAAATTTGTGTTTTTATACCCGAACTGAAAAAGAAAACTGGGGAGGGATGAAATTTCACACATACAGGCAGGCCGTAAAGAGACACAGTTGATGCTCTCCCATCAACAGTGCTGAAAAGTAGTTTGTACATTCCTGCTGCTGTAGCATCTCCAAGTCTTTGAACAAATACATCAATGCAAACCTGCAGTATCATGTAATTAGTGAAACAATGTCTCAAATAGTTCGGTGATTTGCTTAAAGTTGCACATGACACAATTAATGCAAAATAAGACACCAAATAAGAGATCCTGTATTGAGTGTAATGGCTATAGCGAAGACTTCTTTTTGGTGTTTTACTTTATATAGCAAGCGCCAATGCATGCATCAAAGTTATTAAAGCACTTTTTCATATAGAGGAAACACACCAACAGCAAGCACCAAGTCACACAGTTTCGTAGATGAACATATTTTATAAAAAAACCAATTTTCTATGTAAAAAGAATTTAGAAGTTCGTGCCTTGGCTTTGTATTTTTCATCCTGTGAGACAACAGTAAATAGGAGTTCTCTGCCAGGCCTGGTCACAACATAAGTGACAAACTGCACAAAAGAAAAAAAAAGGAAAGAAAACTGTAAGATCATCTTTCTCCCAGAATGCAAAAAGATTTACCTATGCATATTACATACAATTAACATGTTTCAAGCAATTTACCTGCAGACATCTTGGTTAAATTGAGTTATAAGATAAACTTTGAAAGGGTAAAAACGGAACCCAGAAGTTAGAGAATACAAACCTTCCGGAGGGTCTCAGAAACTGCGACGGCCACCCAAGTTGGCCAGACAGCTATAGCAACCAAATTTAAGAAGGCAACAAATGGAGTAGTGCAAATAGCTGTAGTAACCCCCACAACAGTTAGAAAACGCCCCTGTGAAAGTGCCATAAAAACATAGGAAAGTGATTATAGATAAATGCCCACGATGATAGATGATATAAAATATATGCATAAGAGGAAACATTTGTTGGAATTCTAAGACGGTAAATACATCAGTAAATACACAGTTTAACCATGTAATAGATCAGTTACATAGCATAGCACTTTCGGAGCAACATTCATTCTAAAAACACTATCAAAATCCGACAAGTCGGCATTCTAAAAAAGCTCCCCGATTTGCTTCAAGAATATTTAATTTTTCTTAAAATGTCTAGAAATAGAAACATATCCAGGCATGAGACTAGCTTTCTTTCTTCACTCTAGTTACATCAGAAATCTAAAAGGATAGGGCACCTAAATAGCCTTCAACAGGAAAGCTGAAAGGCGATAAATTTAAAAACAGCTGCAAACATGAACTAGCTAATCAGTATACACTTTCAGTAAGGAAACATTCTACACAGCATATCTCATGTTAATTACTTTAAAAACTAGAGAAAACAATAACTACATAACAACAGCTCATCCTAAGAACTGCATACCGTTATGGTAAGTTGTCCAGCAAGGATAAAAACAGCAATAAAGCTGTTTATCTGAGCCAACAATTTTCTTCTTCCAAGAGAGCTAGTAACAGTCATGGCAATGACACTCACTTTCTGCAGTTACAGAAAAACAGAGATAAGAATCAGCAGAAAGTCGGAAAGAATGAGAGGAAACAGTTGGTTAATAAAATTCACATCAGCACTTAAGTTAATTACACTGCATGCTATACAGAGTTAAAAAATCTAATGGAGCACAATACATAAGAAGAATCATACTGCCATTGATCAGATAAATGAAATTAAGAGTACATTAATTTATCTGATTCTTGGAAAAAGCAGAAAGCCAGTTCCTTAAAACTCTCATAAGAATATGCCAAATCATTAAGTAGTTCCTCCACAGACAGCAAACAGGAGGAAAGGAAAATAAAAATATACTGGGAGAGGCATCATATCTACAGACAATCAAGACAAGTAACACAGATAGAGAGGCTGATTTATACTAAGTTCGAACTCATGACAGTGGATGGTCTTACCTGAAAATAAAAGAATGAAGAGATAACTGCACTCAGCCACAGGAACAAAGATACATACAACAAGTAAGATGATGCCAATATAAGCCAAAATCCATCTAAGATGGCCCAAATCTGAGGTTTCACCACCAGAGTAGGTGACTTAGGGGAATTTCCTCTGTTGCGAATGGTTTGCCCATCAGGCTCATTTTTCCGATCAGTGTCAGCTTCTCTAATACCAAAGAAGAAACCAAGTCAAGAACTAGAGAGACTTTTACAAAATTGTAACCGATAAGATAATTCATAGGCTCACTTTTCTGATCCAAATTTTCCACCTTCCAGCAAACAGATCTTGTCAGTTTGAGTACCATGTTAAAGAAATCAAAGAGAAATTTGTTAATATAGTTGACCTGATGGGTGATAATTCCTCAGGGACATGGACATAGGATACATCCAGGGTTATCCCTTTTGATGACTGTGCAGCAAACTCCATTAACAATGCAGAAAATAGCAGTAGAACTGCAACAAAACAATGCATGGTATAAAACCCATCACACATCACACACAGAGAAAATATCAAATTTCAAAAGTCTGGATGAGCAAACATACACGACCCCAACCTAGCCATTCCCGTGGCAAACAATGACCCAAAAAGCTGTCCAAGTGTGGCGCCAGCACCAATAAAACCAAATAATCTTGAACCTGACTGAATACAGAACAAGTTAAATGCGTGATAAATTTTTTTTGTTGCCACATCAAATTCGTGTGGCAGGATATATACCTCACTGTCCATAACATCGATTACTCGAGCCCAAGTTGAAGAAATTGTTATTAGATTAAGTAGGCCAATCTTCAAAAAAGAAGAAACTTGTATCACCATACAAAACTTGATAAATACATTATTTTCGATACACACAAAAAGTTTCTAATAGTTTTTGAAAAAAGTGATTTCGACATATTCATACCCAGAGGAACAATCCAATTCTGACAGAGACATAGAACCAACCAAGGTTCTCCCACCCTATGGAATATGCAGTAGTGGCTTGATTAACATCAACATTTTGGCCATTTACTGAAGTGGAGGACAAAGTGACCAAACCCTATATGCAAAGAAGGGAGCTATCAATATGAATGAATAAACCCAGAATCATATTTCTAGAGTATAAAAGCAACCAAATCAGAAGTAATTGTAAACTCATGAGATTTCATCTCACCTTCACCTCTTGTTGTGCTCCAGCCGATGAGAAATGCCAGAGAAAGAAGAATACAACAAGTGATACACTAAAAAACCTGTGCATTAAAACCAAAGCCTGGAATTTCAAGAAGCAACTATTACAGAGCGACATGTAAAGAAACAGAAATTAAAATCTGGTAAGAACCAGCTACCTCCGTTTGTTTTTTAAGTAAAAATAAAAATTTCAAACTCCATATCCAAACTGAGTATATAGCAAATGGTGGATACACACATACCTTGCCTTTAGAAACATTAGGCGAAGAGAAAATGAGAGTTGCAACCGGCGCAGCAATCGAAGTGAGGACCAAAGACCCCACAAACAGACCCGGGAGGCTCGATAGGCCTAAAGAGATTGCACCCTCATCGCGCAATGGAAGCACCACGAAGTAGGCACACAAAATCTGCATTGATAATCAAAATTAAGCTAAAAACACAAAAAACCCAATTCATAAACTTAAGAAAGTAATGCAATTAAGCAAAGGGATTGAAAAATATAGGAGAAACAAAGTAACAGCTGAGACAGGCTTACAAAGAAGAAGCAAGATGAGGAGTGCAGCAAAGCTGAGGTCTCGTGAGGATGCACCGCAACGAATGTGGAGAGAATTGCATCTATTCGAGACCTACTCATCTCTCCCCTGTAAATGGAGGATTTGATGGTATGGTTGATTAATGTTTAGGTTCTGATAATAAGAAGAAGAAAAGGAAATGAAATGAAACAGCTTGGTTCGAGGTTGAAGAAGGTCATGTGTGAAAGTCAAATTAGGTGACTGGGCCTGGGTTCTGGGCTGGCCCAAAGCTCGTCATATACACAGCAAAACCAACAAATTAGATTGTGCCCATTTGCTCTCTCTCTCTCTCTCTGGCTGTACCAAGTGTGCCATGCCCAGCCACCTGGGTAAAGCATCTAAATTTCTCAGCTCAGCTTTCACACTCAGAGTCGCACCAAACCCTGCAAAATTTCGCTGCTCCGTTAAGCTTTCAACCATGTCTAATGGAGAAGGAGCGGTTCGCTTTCCTTTATCTGCTTCAAGCACTCTTGTCATCCAAAAGGGCGATATCACCAAGTGGTTCATCGACGGCTCCACAGACGCCATCGTCAGTCCTTCTCTCTTTCTCTGGACTCTGTAATACTGTTTTCTTCTTGTTTTATTCTGTTTGGTTCCCGAGAGATAACAGGAAAAAGAAAGCAGGGAACTTCTGAGCCTTTTGGGTCTTGACCCTTAACATGGTCAATATGTTTGTTTTTCTCTTACTGGGACAACAAAACCTCAAATCAGGATGTTCAATTTTGTGTAAAATTAGATTATTTGTTAGATTTTCTCAATGTTATTATGCACTGTTATTATCAGCTCTATGAATGTGCCAAATTGTTCTCACTGAATACTAGTGCCATGTTTCTGAAAAGATACTCCAGTTTCGTGTAATTTCTTTCAATGATCACACATCAGTTGTCATCAATTTGAGCATGGTTTATTGCATATTGATAAACATATTTTTGTAGGTTAATCCAGCAAATGAGCGAATGCTTGGAGGTGGTGGGGCAGATGGAGGTAGTTTTGTTTTCCGATATGGTTTTCTATTACTATGTTGATCTTTTGAAATGAACCCACTGTAACTTTATTGATTTTCAATGATCTTTTAGCTATACATAGGGCTGCTGGCCCAGATCTTCTACAAGCATGCTATAGTGTCCCAGAAGTCAGGCCAGGTGTCCGTTGTCCCACTGGAGAAGCAAGGATTACCCCGTAAGTTCTCATGTTTTAACTACTCTTTGTTCTTATGGCATCACTTGGTTTTTAATTCGTATGCGACATAAGCAGTGATCAAAATACTTTGTGCATGATGCAGAGGTTTTAAGTTGCCTGCTTCTCATGTAATTCACACTGTTGGACCCATCTACCGTTCTGGCAGTAACCCGGAAGTTTATCTGAGTGCTGCATACAGGTTGTTATCTGTTTCTTGCTGCTACTTTTTTGGTAGTTTAATTTGTTACTCCTGATTGAAATTCCTTTCATGAAACTTGATTACAGGAACAGCTTGAGCATAGCCAAATCAAACAACATTCAGTATGTTGCATTTCCTGCCATTTCTTGTGGCGTGTATGGGTAAGTTGACAAAAGAACTTCCTTGGTGCTCTAGTACATAAGCTTTACATTGGAGGATAAGAATCATAGTAACATCTGATCATGTTGCATGAGGTGTATTGAATTGATCTATAATCTTTCTCGCTTTTCATCACATGGAGTTGAAAGATAGTCCTGTTTCTTATTGTGGGGCAAATTGTGCATTAATGGTCTCAAGTCATATAACCTCATGCTTGATAGTATTAGATTATTTATTCTGTTTTTCCCCATCTGTTACTGAAAGAAATTTGTATGGACTTGTTGATTTGAAGTTGTAAACAAATGACAAACAGAATAATCTTCTCTTCATTGCTATATTCTTCCAGATATCCTTATGATGAAGCAGCCACAGTAGCTTTATCAACAATTAGAGAGTCTGTGAATGACCTAAAGGAGGTATGTACGCATATTTTTTCTTCATGACATGGCGGTAATGTGGGCTTTATCATTTGGTTCTACATTTTCAATGTCTTTAATTAGAAGGGCCATGATTTGTTCTTGTGGAAAACAACATTTTTCCCAGTTTGAAAGCTATTGAGAGAGCTATCTAACAAGCTTGCTTAGAAGTTACATAAAATTGACTAATGTAATCAATCCGTTGACCAGTTGAGCATTGGCAATTTCATTTTATATTGGTTGCAGGTGCACTTTGTTCTGTTTGCAGATGATATTTACACTGTTTGGTTGGACAAGGCCAATGAATTGCTTAAAGCTTAATATGTACCAGGAGCAAGCAGATAGCAGATATATGACTTACCTTTCTGTCATCGTATGTGGATGCAAAACTTTTCATGTAGAGTGTTGACTTGTAATGTGTAGAACAAATGGTGAATATCTTCTTATGTTGCCCAGATACTCGAGTTATTATTATGATGGAAATTTCATGGAATTATTACCATATGTATGCATTTGCAGAAGCTGCCTAGTGTTTTGTGGGTTCACCCTGGACGGCCAAAAGTCAGGCATTGAATATGATTAGAAGTGACTTTGTTTAAATGACCCAAATAATATACAATCAACTAATAGATATAGGCATAAACCTCCTTGAATTTTGCGGAGCGGGGAAAGAAGGAAACATGCCTTTGCTATATTCCAGATTCATTAAATTTGTATCCATAATTCATCGCATAAGAAACCAATTTCAGTCTGTCTAACTTTATTCATCTCCAGTTTTAAAGATGGGAAACCAGGAAAATGGTTCTATGCTGAAAACTCTGCCCATTTAAGTAACCGCACATTTCACGTCCTCATCAAACAATTAGAAAGCAACATACAGATGACTGAACCAGAACAAAAACAATGGAAAACTCTGCTAGGTCTTGTATGAGGAAGCAGTAGCAAAGCAACATATCGACAACTTTATAACAAAACAAAATTCCGAACTCAATGGTATGCCATCAATGACTTTATGAGTCTGCATCTAAGTTTTCCGCATTAGGAATCTTTGTCCTTGGGTACATTTCTCGGAAGTCTGTTGAAAACACCCTCATCCACGATTTTATAATGCTTTGAAAATTGTCGGTGGATCTTTCCGTAACACCTATCCACAGTCTCTTCATTTTTGCTGTACAAGGCAGGAAGTGTTATCGATATGATTGAACCTGCCACCATTAAAGCAGAATATAAGTACAAAATTTTACAATAAAACTTACATGCATCAACCCCCACCTTGTTTTTGCAAGAACATAATTCGGCATAATGGGTCCAGAACTTGACAAATAATAAAGCAAAGTTTGGAAGAACTATAACAATAGCCTCTGCTTAACATTGCATACGGTATATGAAACGCCAAAAAATAACAATAAAGCTTCATATGGGACATCACAGATCATTCATTTAACAGACCCAGGAGGATGGTGCACATACCAATATAAGCAAGTGTAAAGAATGAGAAAAAGCTGCCTATGACAGACAATAGCCAGAGACAAACCACCACCTGTCAAATGCACAGTAGCTTGGTAAGATACTTTCTTCATTCAAATCAGTAATATTTGCAAATGCAAAGTTAAAAGACAACTAATCTGGTTTCAGCTAGATAGACAACGAATCCCAAATATATATTCTACCCCGATTATAATTGTTCCGACTACTTACCCTACAAGACATGGAAAATTCATACTCCATCTGGGTACTCTATTTTCATCAGATAAAATGAAGCATAGTAACGAGACTTTAAAGGCCTGACTAAACTCGCTAGACAGCTACAAAGCCCAGGTAGTTCCTATGGTATTAGTGTAACACGCCACATAACACTGACCTTGAAGAACAGTCTAAAGTCTTTGCCAAGCGTGATGTCATGAGCCATAAGCAGCACATTGTTGATTTTGACACGAAATGATGCTGCAGCATTATTAACCATTTCCTCTGATAGTACTAGCTCCGGTAATGTTTGTAATTGTCTACTCAAAGAATACGATAGTTATTCTCATTGAAAACAGTTTCACTGCTAGGTTGACAATAATACACGTGAAGAGGGTAAGAGTATTCGTACTTATTTCTGAAAACAGCATAGTTGGCTTGAAGAAATAACAGTACAACCAAAATCAGCAAGACATCTGAACAAATTGATAAGAATGATAATCCAGACCGCTCAAAGAGGAGCCAAGAAATTGTAGCAACAACGATAGCACCAAAGGAAACACGCCCCCGCTTCCACAACAAAACATCAGCAGCTAAAAAGAAAGGGGCAGACAGTAAGAAAAAAAAATTAAGAAAATACTGGGAAAAGAACATAGGTATTTATAAAAATATAGGCTGTAGCAGGTAAACCGTAAACAATGTTAAGACATTGATGTTGGCAGGTTTGATCACTTTAACTAACTTCTCACTTCTTTATTTGGAAGTGAAAACCATTCTCAGCTCAGATTAAAGTCATTATCAAATTCAGATATTGGAATTCAAATCCTGCATTTGAGTTGTTCACATATGCATATGAGGGAACAACTAGCCTAGCTATTTTAAAAGACTCTTCTGGAAAAACAAATGTGAAATTCCAGAAAGAATGAGGCAATTTTATCTGCATTCTGACAAGCAATGGATTTTAAATTTTAAAAAGAAGCATTCAACAATAATTTGCCTCCTTGTACATGAGATTTTCCTGAACTACTAGACAAAGGGGCATACTTGATGAGCACTACTAGAAGCCTAGACTATATCAACCTAATTCAAGTTCTTCTGCATGCAGAAAAAAAGGTATAAAAAAATCTGTACTCTAACCTTGCATATGTCAAACTAAAAAAGGAAGTCTTGCACATGAAACAATGGAGGGGCTGGTAGAGCCATTCAGCGGCAAAGTAACTCAAAGAAACCAACAAAGGAAGCTTGCAATTCAGTTTCCCTAGGTCCAACATAAAAGGCAGTTACTTGCCTCAAGAAACAAGCCTTTCAACACAGCCATCTCCTACTCTAGAAAATGCAAGGGATGCCACTCCAAATATTTTTTTCATTGTTTCTTTTTCTTTTGTTTAATCACTTGCGTGGAGATGAAAAAAAATTCCCAAGGAAACCATATTTTTCCCCCTCTATAATTTCAGGCATCTCTTTTCCTTCGCAGTTTTAACTAACCACACATTCTTTTCAACTATGAACATAATTGTGAACTGTCCTCTTTAGTCTTTACCACGACCTCTACATTATGCCTTCATTCATCTATTGGTTTTCGTTATCCAAAGTCAACTCTAATTTCAATCAATAGAGAACAAAAAACCTTATGCACAGGATAGCCCTAGTTTGTGAGAAATCAGAACTACATTCAAGCTGACCAATCAATTCTACAAAGTAAATGCCCTCCATCCAAATATAAACAACGGAGATCATCATTTCAGATAATCAAGAAGCTAAAAACATAGCATTTTCAACAGATAACGGAGAAAGTGACAAAACCCAAACTTGAAAAGAGGAAAAGGAAATTAAATAGAGATTCCACATACCCAAAATCCCAGAAATGTCATAGAAGTTCAATAATGTCAGACAAAAGTTTAATTCTTTCCTCACCTTGGCCTCCACCCAAGGAGTTGTGCACTGACCCTTGACGACCAAACAACCGATACCCAGAGCTGCCTGCTGTTGGGGTATAAGATGTAGAAGCCACGGCCTTCCTTCCATCCCCATCTCCCTCTGTGTTGCATAAATCTTGTGAATTCTCCATCATCAACTTCAACCCTCCAATTTAAACTTCAGTATCTATCGCTAAAGAGTAAACAGTTATAAATTCGCAGTTGTTTCTCCTAGAATTGAAACAAAACAAAAACAACAAGAGAGTCCCCAGTTGGGATCTGAATCATCCGATGTTTGGAGACTTTGGTGTGCACGGGTTTCTAAGCCGAGACACCCGTCCAATAAACCAATGACAAAAACGGAGTAACAGTGACTTTTTTTTTTTTTTTTTTTTTTCTCTTTTCCCAAACCAACTCTTTTTTACTTAATTTTTTAGGGTGTGACATCATGGGCAGCATGTTTTTAGATCTACAAGCTTAAACATGCCATAAAGTTCGGAAATTTCGGGTCATAGTTGACAATTAGACATTAAATATTGAAACTTCGAGACCATGGAGCACTACCCACAAACTGTTTTTGTTCAAATTTCACTATTCAAAATGAAATTTATGAAATGGGATTGGAGAAATATTTTGCTGAATGATGATATTTCCTCAGCTAAACTCTAGCTAAATGTAATTCTAATGGGGTGCATAGTCATTAGCCACAGTATCATAGATCAAACAATGGAACGACGTCGTGGCGCGAGAATTAACCTCCAGGTCCAGCTTCAGTAGAAAATTTTCCTATATAACTCCCAAAGACCAAAGCTTTTTTAACCGACAGCGTCGCCTGATTGTTGAGGAAATAGAATAGAAGGATAGAGACACGAAACCTACTGACTCAGTGAGCTATGAGCTGTGACCTCTCCATCTCTCTTAGAAATAGGAATTTTGATGTTTGACGCAATTGTTAGGTGCATCTCTAACTCTAAGCATCGAAGCCAAGCGCCCAATTCCATAACCACTGCAAAGCGTATGGACAGCCTACCCAATTAGCCATTGACTCATTTTCATAACACTACCACTTACTCATTAATCTTAACCATCAGATCTGAGACTTTGATCACCTCAAGACAACGCCACCTTCAATTCTTTGATTGCCCTGTTCTCAGTTTTTGCCACTCTCGGTGAGTTTTACTTCTTCTTCTGCGTTTTTTTTTTCTCATTTTGTGGAAAAAAATATTGACCTTGTAAGATTTTTGAGTTGTTTGTGCTTAGCTTGAACTTGGGTCTGAGGCAAAAGATGGGGGAGGGCGAGAGGTTTCAGCTGGGGACAGTGGGGGCGTTGACTCTCTCTGTGGTTTCATCGGTCTCCATTGTCATTTGCAACAAGGCGCTCATTAGCTCTTTGGGTTTCACTTTTGGTAAGTTTTTAATGACTGTTTCCTTCTTTTTCTTTGGTTTGAATGTTATTCTCATTTATAATATTGTTGCCTGATTTTTGTTGTTTTTCTCTCTGTGGACCATGTGTGTTGTTTCATTCAATGCTGAATTTATTTGGATTGCCTAATTTTCCAAATATCTAGTTTTGGGAACTTCAATGCGTTTTTGTGGGGTGTTTTAGAGGCGTGTGAAGATTGACGAGCTTTAAAGGTTCTGTGTGCAAACAAAGGAAACTGATTAAGTTGTTGCGATTGAATAACGAGCTTAGGTAACAAAATTGGAGCTTTTGAAACAATTGTTGTAACTACATGTTCTTTTTTCTTTTAAGGTATGATGGGGTTATGCTTGGTGTTCCAACATGTTATAGCTTTCGATTTGTAGTTCGACTTCAATGAGCATTGAAATATAATTTGACCAGTTTAATATGCGGCAAGAAGATGGAACATGGATCCTTTAGCAATTCGGTTAAACATGTTCCATTGGTAAAGCCCAGTACTAAATGTTGTTCTGTTTTGAGAAGAAATGAGGAGAATGCACGATTATTTATATGTGATAGATTATAGCAATCCTGTTCATCTTAACTTGTTTCATTGGAAGTTGCTGAGATTAGATTGTTATACATATTTGTTGTGCAGCCACAACTTTGACAAGCTGGCATCTTTTAGTCACCTTTTGTTCCCTTCATGTGGCTTTAAAGATGAAATTCTTCGAACACAAGCCTCTTGATCAGAAGACGGTTACGGGTTTTGGCATTCTGAATGGGATCTCAATTGGACTGTTAAATCTGAGCCTGGGGTTCAATTCTGTTGGCTTTTATCAGGTACATTTTCTTCTTCAATTTTATTTTGACTTCTTGGTTTTTAGCTAAAACTTTGATGTTTCAGCATTTTCCTAAATATTAGAATATCTGAGATACTCTATTGTTTTTGCATTCTAGATGACTAAGCTGGCAATCATCCCTTGTACTGTACTATTGGAGACCCTTTTCCTTGCAAAGAGATTCAGGTTTCTCTTGAAACACCCTTTTACCTTCTTTTGACTAAGATGCTGATTTACTTATATGCTCAAACATATCCAAAAGTTTAAACCAGTAACAAAGCCAATTCCTTGTATATATGCACACTTTTAGTATTATATACATATTTATATATTGCTGTGTATATATTTTGGATCCAGTGCTAATCCATTTGTTTGTTTGTGAAATATAGACTTATGATATTGGTCATTCATGCGTTGAACTATGATATGTGATTGTCCCTAAAATCTCAATTATTCACTGTGCTCTGTTTTAAATTTATTTTAATAAGTAGAATGCTGCTATTTCTTAAATAAATAAATAAAAACAAAACAAAAATCTGGAGGAAGAGGAAGAGGGGGGAAATGTGTGAAGGTAAGGTGGTGTATTTGAGGAAAGCTGTTTCTTTTTTCTTGGTAATCATGACCTAGCTGTTTCTTTAAGGATAATGATAGAACTCATGAAATCTAACCATTTTTTTACCAAGGTTAGTTCTTTATCTTTTAGCACCTTGTAGTGCCAAATTGTCATAAGCCATCACTTATTCTGACCAACTCAATTCGCTTCCTGCTTAGCCTTCTTTTGCCCTTATAACTGATATATGTACATCAATCTTTGCTAAACCTACTGATTAACATCCATCAATCCCTTCACTCTTCTCACATCACAGTTGGACTTTCCACCCTCCTCTTGGTAATTCTCTTCTTTCTGAACGTCTGGACTGATATCATTATTGAGCTCTAGCTCAATGCTTCAATCTCTTTCTATCACCCATGGAATTCCTGCGACATGCATTGGTCCAATTATTTTATAAATTGAAGTTGCCTTTGGCACTCTCTACATTCATGTTACCTCTTCTAGTCTGAACCTTTTAGGTGAAGTTTGATTTGTTAACCAATAGTGTTACATTCTGATTTCGGATTTCTTTACCTATGACGGTACTAATATTGCCTTTACTTTACTTGTTATGCAGTAGGAGCATTCAGATTGCCCTCCTTGTCCTCCTCCTTGGTGTTGGGATTGCAACAGTTACTGATGTTCAACTTAATGCTCTAGGAAGTGTCTTGTCTCTACTTGCAGTTATTACAACATGCGTTGCTCAAATTGTATCCTCAACAATTTTGTCTTTTTTTGACAAATATATATGTGCACTTCACCTTATAATATAAACCATTGACACATGCACCACTATATAATTAAATCAGGGAAATACCTGAACCTAAAAATTCTTAAATAATATTGTCTATTGTCATGGATACATATTCTCTGAACCTTACTCTAATAGTCTTTTATGGAGAACACACTTCTATAGTTGACTGCATTAGGCAAAGAAGTTGCACAAATGTGCCTTCTCTCTATGGAAATGTACCCTTCTGTTTGGTGGGAGAGGCTAGGTAAATAACTGACAAGGAAGTTCCCATATTAGTTGGTTCCGTCCTGTAAAGCATAAGTGCATGTACGAGTCAGAAGCTGGTCTGGTCTTCTGGTCTGGCAGTTCATAGTGCTGGATACTTGTCATTACAAAGAGCTGACACACACGCCCTTGTCAAGGGCTTTTTCTTTTTTTCTGTGCATGGATGGTTATTAAAATTATAGCGTGATGATAGGTGTCTCAGCCTATCCAATTTTGTTTGATATCTTAACTAGTTTATTTCAGATGACGAATACCATCCAGAAGAAGCATAAGGTTTCTTCCACACAACTTTTGTATCAATCATGTCCGTATCAATCAGGAACTTTATTAATCTCTGGCCCATTTCTGGATTGGTTTTTGACCAATCAAAATGTATTTGCTTTCAAGTACACAACTCAAGTTCTGGTGAGAGTTGAAATAATTTTTGAACAATTATATCTTCTTCCGCTTTTCTTTGAAAGCATTACTGATTATGTATTCACTTTCTGAGTTGCAGGCTTTCATAATTATATCCTGCCTGATCTCCGTCTCTGTAAATTTTAGCACATTTCTTGTGATTGGAAAGACATCTCCCGTCACCTATCAGGTTCTTGGACATCTGAAGACATGCCTTGTGCTGGCGTTTGGTTACATTCTGCTTCATGATCCATTTGACTGGAGGAACATCCTAGGAATATTGGTTGCACTTATTGGGATGGTTTTATATTCTTATTTTTGCACTCGCGAGAGTCAAAAGAAGGTTTCTGAAGAAGCAACGCAGCCATTGCAGGTTTGAGCCAGTTTTCTAAATTTCTCTAATTGCATTATAGAAAATCGAATCAAATTTTTTTTATAACATTGTATGACAAACTAATGTGTGAAATCCTCGCTTTTCCTTCGAATTGGTTTCAGGCTGGGGAAGGCGAATCGGATCCTCTAATGGGTGTGGAAAATGGAAGTGGGGGGGTGGTAACTGATGCTGTTGCTCAGAAGGCCCCTGTATGGAAATCAAACAAAGATTTGCATGCGTGAAGGGTGATGGGTGGCTGAGCTTTTTCAGCCGTGTTGATTTACACACTAATAGTAATAGTAATATTAGCAGCACAAATAGAGTTGTTAAAGCAATGACAATATTTGTTGGTGTGTATTATTAATTCTTCACCCTTCTTCTGTCTCCAATTTAATTTGAACAGGTCTGGCTGGCTGGGTCGGGCCTTCTCTTTACTAGTTACTAGTTAAGTTAAAAGACTGCCTAGCTAGGGTAATAATTTAAGAAAAACTCAATTGTATTAATTTCAACAACTAAATTAATCAAATACGATATTCTTTCAAATAATTGACAAAATAGCTTCTCTCTTGATAAGTTGGGAATAGGAATTGGAATTGAAGAAGACGTGATGGCATGTGTTGTTTATAGTTAAATTTTTCTCTTCTTCTTTTTCTTTTTAAGATTCTCGCTATCCAATCAAAGTGGGAAAACAGGTAGTTCAAAGGCTTGCCAAAGAAATACGTCATGGGCATTGATGCTGCTTCTATGGGACTTACCAAATTGGCGGTGGTATTTTAAGGGGAAGTAAAAGTAAAACAAACGAGTAGATGAGTTTTCAAATATATATATATATACAGAAATTCTCTTATGCGGACATCCGGACATTATTATCGTGCGGACGCCGTGTATTTTGTACTACCCCTCTTTGTTTTCCTGCCTGTTTACAATAGGATCCGCACGATAATAACGTGCGGACATCCGGATAAGAGAATATATATATATATATAAACAGCTAAACATGTGATGATGAAACATTAGGAAGCGGAATGAGTCTCGAGCTTTGCAAGTTATGCTTGACGGCAGCCTGAATGAAACGCGATCGCTGTATGCATCCCAATGTCTTACTTGAGAGTATAACAATAATGAAGCAATTAAATTAACCAAAAATGACTATTTATAATTTATAATTGGTTTTAATGATGGTTGAATTTTCAAATTCAAGATTTTTTCAATAAAACCCTATTTTCTATGTATCCTACTGTCATTGACTTAGGAGCCCGGTAGTTTTCCATTCCGATGCTTAATAGGTTCAGCACTCTTTCTGTGTGACATCAACCGAGGGAGAGAGCAAATAGGATGGGACAGCAACACAGAGAGAGAGCAGAGAGCATGGGACAGCAACACTGAGAGAAGAAAGAGACAAAAAATTTTAAAAACGGAAGGAGGTGTTGCGACAATCTCTTTTGAGTCCACAATTCCTCTCTCTCTCTCTCTCTCTCAAATGCAGTGTACTGGCTTGGCCCCACCATTCGTCCACATTTGAATGGATGAGGAGTTGGATTGGGGAGAATTAGATTCTGGATTCCAATTGAAGTTGTTTACTAAACCATATGGATTGAGGAGAGTTAGATTCCGGATTACTATTGAAGTTGTTTACTAAATCATATGTAATTGGGGTATGAGTGGTACTAATTACTAAAATGTCATCATTGTTGGGTTAAAGTAGTTGGCAAATTTGAATTTTAAAAATTGTAAGAGGATATAATGGGTAAAAAAGATGAATTCCTAATGATTTAGTTCTCCAAAAATTAGAATATCACCTCCCACCCAAGAATTGAATTCCTCCAAAATCAGGAATTTAATTCTTAATTTTGTGTGGGCCCCACTTACTTTTTAATTCCTTGATGTGTAGTAAATACAGGAATCCTCCAAAGGTGGAATTCAATTCCTGATTAGTAAACACACCATGAGGTCAAATCTCAAGTAGCTGGCATGCAAGGAAAATAGATTGGCAAATTTATTTATGTGAAAATTTTATTTATTTTGTACAAATAAAGTAACATTTTTAGGCACTACTAAACGTTTTTTTTAATCAAAAATTTAAAACACTTTCTATTTAATTTATCAAACACTACAATATACTTCCAACCATTAATTAGTCGGCAATTTCAAAACTTGAAATGATAGCTATAAGCCACATGCATTGTGGAATAGTGATGAATAGTGAGGAAGTCATAATGAGCATAACACACTAGATAATATAATACATAAAAATTTCAACCTAGCCAGTATCAGAATAAATTCCAAGCTAGAGTCCTTGAGCTTTATTTCTTGGTGGAAATGTTTTAGGATCAGGACCAGTTGACCATGCTCAACCAAACAATAACTTTGAGGAATTGAAATTCAAATATACATCAATTGCACAATTTTACAAGTAGATTCATAGAGGACAAAAGATTTTATAAATACTGAACAAAGATATATTATTTTGAGAAGTTGCATTTGAATCATTAATGTTGAATTTTCTTTAAAAAAACGAAGATGGTATTCTTCCCCACATACCACAAAATCAAGAACATGAACTACATTTTGGTTCAAGTAATTGAATTCAACTGACCTTCAAATACAACCCAAAATAATACAAGGAATCATTGGTCAATTGACTTTACTAGAAAATAAAAAACTACCAACTGCCAATAAAAACCAACGAACTTTGTACCTCTACTAGGTATGATGAGATTTTCAATGCCTACTTGAGATGCTGCAAAAACATCACATGGCCCGGTTGGAGACACTATTTGGAAGGTGCCATAAACAAGTGGGAGTTTGAAAACATGGGGCTGTTGCATTTAGGGAAGAGGGTGGGCTCTGCCTCTCTCTACAACAAATTAAGCACTGAAGCATGGTGTGAGTGAGTATCCAATTTAAAACCAGGACCTAGCAAATATAGAGAGTGTCATATCTACCAAGCTAGATATCAGCATGCAGGAATATTGCAATTAAAAGGTGCACCAATGTAGGTATTTATAATTTACTCTATTTTCAAATTCAAAGATTGAATCAAGAAGCATTTACTTATTTAGTTAGTTAATAATAGGGTTAAGAAGGATTTAGTTAAGCTGTAATATTATTTGTCATTTTTTTAATAGGACATTTATTTTATTGTTATTGATTTAGGGGCCCAAAAGTTTTCCTTTCCAATGCTTAATAGGATTAGCATTCCCTTTTATGTTTCCATCCAAAAACATTCCTTTTTTAGGTGTTTTGTCTGCAAAAATGAAATTCTTGGCCATATGATGACATTTTCTTGGGACCATGCAGATCATGGAGACTGTCCATTAGCAAGGTCAGGTCTGCAAAAATAGGAGCAAGAGCAGATGATGGGACATCAACCAAGAGAAGAAAGAAAATAAAATAAAAAAATGCAAGGAGGTACAATCCACAATTCTCCTCTCTCTCTCTCTCTGCACACACACATACAAATATATTCATACATATTCTAATAATATTAAGTAATGGTCACACACACCCTATCGATCAAACATTAGTTCAACTTTAAGAATTGTCAATTAAATATATTTATATATAGGCCCCTCTCTGTACAAATCAGGCAAAGAATATGTACATACATTATTCCCAATTAATCAATTAATTTATGCCCTGCGATTTTTTTTATTTCAAATGTGGAGCTTGTTAAAAATGTATGTACCCAACATATTTAATCCTCTTGATGCACATGAAAGATATCTACCTAGCTACTTAATCATCACCTGTTAAATAAAAAAGACACAAGCATGTGCCAAAATTGGCAAGTATGTCATTTCGCAAGTTGGTGAGTTAACTTTAAATTCACCATTTATTAAACGTGTCATGGCGTGTTGATTTAAATTTGACCCGCAATTTTAGTCATGTGGGTTGAACCCCCTTAATTTTATATTCATATTTTAAATCGTTATTCGGGTCATGTAGGCAATTGCTATCCTTAACAAGAATACATCAAAATTATTTGAAGACAGTCTTGATCAAGACCCTAACAAAGCAAATTTTTAATGGAAAATTTCTGAAATTATCAAATATATCTTTGTAATCCTTATTTATTTTTTAATATAAAAAAAAGACAAACATAGATGGATAGATATATATATATATATACAGTTTTGCTCACATCAGGATGACTGGATTTTAATTAAAATGCGTACACTAAATGTGAAACGTCAGATCAATCCAAAGGTACTGTAGCTTTGATATGTATTAATTGACAAAACTTAAAACCACGCGCAAATAAACTCTTTGGTGGTTTTTTCACGTGCAAGTGGCAGCCACTTTAATGATTATTGAACTAATTTAATATTATATAAAACTTATCATACCTCTCTCTCTCATTCTTTATCTCGATTACCTCACGCTTTCCCTTCTCTTTCTTCTTCTACTTCTCTCTCTTTTCTTCTTCGTCTTCTTTTTCTCAGTCTCTATATCTCTCTCTGTAAATTTGGTTAAATTCCAGATGCAAGATGCCAGATGCTGGAGAGAGAAACAAAGAAACACCCATCGCAGAAAGGTTCACAACCCCCAATTAAATTTGTCAATTAATTTCTAGGTTATGATTGCATATGTACCGCCATTAAGGGGTGTGTTTTCCAGAAGATTGTTGACTTGTAGAGAAAAACAAAGAAACACCCATCGCAATCCACAAATTATCAAAATCCATTGTCCGTTTGATTTAGATAAATGTTTACAAGTCATTGTTCTCATAGCTTTTTGACTCAAGGAAAAATAACAAGCTTAATGAAATGTTTGTGGAAATCTAGAAATGAAAGAGGCATGTAATGCATTTTCCACAAGCTTTTTGACTCAAGGAAAAAAAAAAACAGGCTTAATGAAACCATTGTTCTCTGGGCTTAAGCTCCCTTTGTTAAGAAGAAGAAGAAGCAGAGAAGAGGGAGAGAGAGACATACGGAGAGAAGAGAAGAAAAAAGAGAGAGAGAGAGAGAGAGAGAGAAGAAGAAAGAGAAAGAAAATTAAAAAAAGAAAGAGAGGGTGAGAGACAGAGAGAAGAAGAAGAGAGAGAAGGGAAAGCGTGAGGTAATCGAGAGAAAGAATGAGAGAGAAATGTATGATAAGTTTGGTATATAATATTAAATTAATTCAATAATCATTAAAGTAGCTGCCACTTGCGCGTGAAAAAAACCACCAAAGAGTTGATCTGCGCGTGCTTTTAAGTTTTGTCAATTAATACATATCAAAGCTGCAGTACCATTGGATTGATCTGACGTTTCACATTTAGTGTCCGCATTTTAATTAAAATCCAGTCATCTTGATGTGAGCAAAACTGTATATATATATATATATATATATATATATATATATATATATATATATATATATATATATATATATATATATATATATATATATATATATATATATATATATAGAGAGAGAGAGAGAGTGTGTGTGTGTGCGCGTGATTGATGGGGAGTTATACATATTTATATAATAGTTAAATAAATTATAAGTATTTTCAGAAAAATAATAATAAATAGTAAATGTTTGTACAAATATCTGACTAAGCATTCCCAAGCCAATCTAAGCAAAGGAAAGGGAGTCTCACATCGACAAAACATAAGAAGAGGGGACTCTCCCTCACTTATAAAAGAAGACCTCTCCCATTCAAGAAGAAGGAGGGTTGGGCAGGCTACTAGGGCTCCATATGACTCACTGGGGCTGTTCGGTTCATTTTTACACATGATTTTTCATGTTATTCACCCACTATTTTGAGTTAGTTCTTGACATTTTATAGCTTTTTTACTTCCTTTTTGTGTTTTGTTAGATTTTACCTTGGTTGGAATGAAAATGAGCTAAAAGTGCATTATTGGTTATAACTTTGTTTTTGTTCATTTTCGTAGGTCAACTTCTTGGCCTGGGATCAACATGCTCTGGTGCTCGGATGAGGTCATGATCTTCATGAGACTTGTTCCAATGGATGTTAACTACAACATATCCAAATTTGAGCTCCATTGGACAAGTATTGCCTATCCAACCAATCCAGCATGTTACCACAGCTCTGGAAATCCGGAATTGGCCAGCTTTTACCCCCATTGTGTCATCTTGATTATTCTTGTTACCATAACACTTGGTAACAAGAATTTACCTTAGTAGATGAGATATTTTCTGAAGCATTTGGCATCTTTGTGAGGACAAGGCTTCATCATTTGCAAGGGGACAAGAAGACAATGGGTGAAGACTTTGCATTAGAATACTAAAAGTAAAAGCTGGAAATGAGGAGAGAGGGAAGCAAAAGGAAGTGCAATCTTATTTGGATGAGCTATTGAACGTGGGGGATGAATGGAATCTATCATTCTACACAACTAGAGAGCAGATTTTGGAGATTTGGAGCTAGGAGAAAGCCAAGGTGCAGCCAAGAAAAGTGGAGAAGAAGACTTCCACCATTGATGATCTTGGAGCTTTCATCATTTTCTGAAAATCTGTAAACTCTTTCTAATTTCATTTTGAGTTTGTATTTGAAATAAGTATGAGCAACTAAACTCCATAGCTAGGGCTTAGGTTGAAGCCCTAAACATGATTACCTTATTGTTTTGATGCTTGAGTGTATGAATTTCTAGATATTGTTGATGAATTCCAATTCACCAAATTAATCTATCCTTGATGTATGTTTTTCTTTGATTGATCACCTTTGAAAGCATGCTTCTTGAGATTGTTGGGATTATGTGTATCTTCATGTTATCCTAAGCAATAAATGGATGAAGTAAGAATCATCCATGTGAATTGGTTTCTTGAATACCTAATGTAAACACCATGCTATTAGGGTTCTTGTGATGTTCATATTCTCTTTGAACTTAATGGGTTTTTCTTGTAATTGAATCAAAGTACTAAGCACACCTAGATTCGATTATAGGGAAGGCACAAGTATTGTAGCACTCGTACTGCACTTTACGTACATTAGAGAGAATCAATGCGTCTTGAGCCACTCGTACTGGTCTTGATTGCGAACTTCTTCTTCAACACGTTTAGAGTTCATCACTTGAGTATTCATGAACTTGGGTAAAATTGTTTAGGGTGGATTCCGAAACCCTAGTGTTTGTTACATTTTAATTCCACTCTTGATAATTCATCTCTGCCATTCTCATTTAATTTCAAAGTCCATTTACTTTCATGCAATAGAAATAGGTCACTTCAAACAAATCAAACCCCCCCCCCCCCCCAAATGTGTGTGTGAGTTGTGTGTTCGACACGTGGTGTGTCTTTGTTACTGAATTTTATTTGTTTCCGTAATTGTTTTGGACTTTTGGTCCAAGATGTGTTCTTCCATTTTCTGTGCTGATTCCAACCGTATAAAGAACGTAAAATTTGGATAAACGGTTGGAAAGTTATAGGCAAAACACTGGACAGAGGTCGAAACTGGAAAAACAGAGAAACGAATCTGCCCAAAAACGACCGGTCGTTACTGTTCAGCGACCGGTCGCACATGAATCTGCCCAAAAAGACCGGTCGTCACTGTTCACGACCGGTCGTCACTGTTCATTTTTCACTGTTCACGAAACTGTTCACAGGTGATAAATGGGTGATAAAAGGGTGATAGAAAATGCTGTTTTTGTTTTTGTTTAGTTTTCTTGTGTTGTTTCATTTCTTTTACACTTCTTTACTCATTTTTAGTTTCCATTTTGCATTTGTGCATTTGTGGTGTGTCAATTAAGTGTTCTTTACGTACTCAAATTAGAACTTATAGGAAGATGACAAGTTCTTCGTGGGATCGACCCCGTACTTACATAATCTATACTTCAATAGATTCGTGCACTTGCGGGTATTTTTAATTGGTTGTTTGCACATTAATTTGTGTCATCTTAGGAATGCAACAGGGGCCTCATGGGCTTACCCATGAGCCCATTTACAAGCCCACAGATTATTGGCCTTCAGCCAGATCCTCAGCCTTCAGCCTTCAGCCTCCAGCCTTCCTACCTTCAGCCTTCGGCATTCTTCATTTTTCCGTTGGGTCTAACCCTATGTGCAATGTATATAGCTTTATCATAATGAGAACATCCTTCTCCGTGGACGTAGCCCATTATTCGGGTGAACCACATACATTTGTCTTATGTATGCATGTCTATTTACTTACCGAATGCTCTCACATACTGAGGCTCCTCACCTTCAACATCCACCTCATCTTTAAGTTGCTTCTATTTCTATCCGTGTTTAGTTTTAGCACCAACAGATTGGCGCAGTCTGTGGGAAACAACACAAAACGCTATGTCGTTCTCCTTCTCGAGTGCTCTCGGCACTCTACAACAAGTGCCCCTCAGCACCCTCGTGAGCCATGCCCTCGGCACCTTCTACAATCGGCATTCGGCACCCCATCACCATCTGATGAGCAAGTTGCCTATCGCCTTTACATCATTCGTCGCGTGCGATATCTTCACATCCCCCCAATGATTCGGTCTCTGCCTTCGGCACCAATATATCATTCGGCGCGTGCGATGTCTTCACATCCCCCAATGATTCAGCATCTGCCTTCGGGACGCTTGCATCATTTGGCGCGTACGATGTCTTCACATCCGCCAATGATTCGGCCTCTGCCTTCAACACCCTTACATCATTCGGCGTGTGCGATATCTTCACATCCCCCCGATGATTCAGTCTTTGCCTTCGGCACCCATACATCATATGTCTTCACATCTCCCAATGATTCGGCATCTGCCTTCGGCACACTTACATCATTTGGCGCGCACGATGTCTTCGCATCTCCCCAACGATTCAGCGTCTGCCTTCGGTATTGGCATCCCCCAATCATCATCAGACACTCCAAAATTATGTGAGTATCCATTACTTAATAAATTATGTCTTTTCTAAATTACTACAGCTACTCCTTTGCCAAGCTTACGACACCAGCCCCAAGCTTACGGCAGTGCTCCCAAGCAACTTCTAAGTTTACGACATCAGCTCCCAAGCTCACGGCGCCATCAACATCAGCTCCCAACCTTACGACAGTGCTCCCAAGCTTACAGCAACAGTTCCAAGCTTACGACATCAATTACCAAAGCTTATGGCAGCTTCCCAAGCTAACAGCATCACCTCTCAAGCTTACGGCATCAGTTCAAAAGCATACGGCAGCCATTCCAAACTTACAGCATCATCTCCAAATCTTACGGCATCAATTTCTAAGCTTACGGCTGCAACTCCAGCATCAACTTTACGGCATCAGCTTCCATCCAGCTTGCCCAACACTTGCATTGCAGAACGGCACCCCACAGGTAACACTTTTTCAGCGCCTCTTCTCAAGGCCACCTGCCAAACGACACCTCATGAAAAATCTTTTCTCTTACAGCGCCAAGGCTACATGCCGTACAACCCCTTTTGGAGACACTTCTCCCTTACGGCTCCAAAGCTTCCTGCCGAACAGCATCTCAAGAAGAATCTTCTTTCTTACGACACCAAAGCCACATGCCGAACGGCATCTTTACGACACCAAGGCCACAAGCTGAACGGCACCTTCCGGAGACACTTCTCCTTTACCGCGCCAAGGTTACATGCTGAACGGCACCTCTAGAGACACTTCTCCTTTACAACGCTAAAGCTACCAAAGACACATAATCTTCTCTCTTACGGCATCTATGCCACCTGCGGAACGGTACCATGCCAAACATCACGCTTATAGCAACACCTTCACACATACAACCATACATACCTTTAGGAGTCACCATGTGACTTAGACTCTATTCAGTACCTTTACGTTCTGCGGTCGATGGGTATTAAGAACTGGCTCAACAACTTTGTACTGATGCCGCATACTAGAGAAAGCGAAAAAAGAGCTGAAGCATTGCTTAGCCAGTGCATTGATGACTACAAGTCCCCAATCAAGAAGTACTTTCTTAATCGAGAACTTGGGGGACTCATGTTTGTACAAATATCTGGCCAAGCATTCCCAAGCCAATCCAAGCAAAGGGAAGGGAATCCCACATCGACAAAACATAAGAAGAGGGCATTCTCCCACACTTATAAAAGAAGATCTCTCTCATTCAAGAAGAAGGAGGGTTGGACAGGCTACTAGGGCTCTATATGGCTCACTGGGGCCTCATGGGCCTCATAGGCTTACCCATGAGCCTATTTACAAGCCCACGGATCATTGGCCTTCAGCCAGATCCTTAGCCTTCAACCTTCAGCCTCCAGCCTTCGGCATTCTTCCTCTTCCCATTAGGTCTAACCCTATGTGCAATGTATATAGCTTTATCAGAATGAGAACATCCTTCTCCGTGGACGTAGCCCGTTATTCAGGTGAACCACATACATTTGTCTTATGTATACATGTCTATTTACTTACCGAATGCTCTCACATACTGAGGCTCCTCACCTTCAACATCCACCTCATCTTTAAGTTGCTTCTATTTCTATCTGTTTAGTTTTAACACCAACAGTGAACATTAGTAAAAGCTGCACAATTAATTAACTACTAAATTTTATTAATTTTGTACAAATTGAGCAACAACATTTTTCAGCACTACTAAATGTTTTTTTAATTAAAAATTTAAAAATGCTTTCTATTTAATTTATCAAACACTACAATATACTTCAGTTATAGAATAAATTAAACTTCCAACTATTTATGAGTCAACAATTTCAAAACTTAAAATAATAGTACTATAAGCATCTTTTTGTCATATACACAGACATACGGGTAATGTAGCAGCATTCTCCTCTTCGTAGTCCTCCTCCTTCCCTCACCCTCTTTAATACTCTCTCTTTCTCTTTATACTCCTCCTCTTTCCCTTACCCTGTTTAATACTCTCTATTCCTCTTTATACTCCCACCTCTTCCTCCTCCTCCTTCCCTCACCCTCTTTAATACTCTCTCCTCCTCTTTATACTCCATCTTGCTCTCTTCATTCCCTAAAATGAAACCCGGTCATGTTAGTGCATTTGCACGGCACTTTTTGGAAGGATTACCGAGTTCGTTCAAGCACACTATTATTGTGTGTGAGAAGTTAGCCCTGGGAGAGGTGGTCATTAAGGTAAGCCCTGATGACCACAAACAAGTCCAAACCCTTGTTGATGAAGGGGATTTGGCGGACACTGTCTCTCGGAAGGCAAAAATGACGAACTTTTTGAAAGGAGCCACGGCTATGGGCGTGGTCTCAGCAAATGGGGAGCTGCTTATCAACATCGGAGCTTTCATCAAATCGATGGTAGACCATGGTTGTTCCAAAACCATGGAGACAGCCATGAACAAAAAGAAATTTGAAGTTTTCTACAACTTCAAACCTGAACACGCTGACAAGCTAAAGGCGATTGAAGACAGCACTGGCGAAACGAAGTCGGTGTTAGCTGAGCTCCAGAGGGGAGATAACCCACCTGGAAAGTCTGGAGACTCTAACGGGTTCGGGTCAGATGAAGACGCCGAGGGGAATGGAATGGATGGAAAATCCTGGTGGAGCCAGGTCGGCAAGGCCGTGGGTTAGTGGTTGGGGTGGTGATGAGAGGTACATTTTCTGGCTTTTTTGTTCACATTTTACCTGGGCAGATCCCAAGATTGTTTTGTTGATATCGTGCCCCTGGTTAAAATATAGTTTTGGATAAAGAGTTCATGTCCTAGTATGCAAGGTTGATACTTTGATTTAAGTACTAATTGTGTGTGCTGTCGAAGGTGTTTTATGTGCTATAGTTTTGTATTTTAAAGTTGAGTTGTAGATGAATGCCTTGTCTTAATTTGGGTTTTCTACATTGAGCTTTGTACGGTTATTGAAGTCCATTACAATACTGGGTGCTAGTATTTTGGATATGTTAATTGAATTCCATAGTGAAATTTGTTTATACAAATATCTGGCCAAGCATTTCCAAGCCAATCCAAGCAAAGGGAATGGAGTCCCACATCAACAAAACATAAGAAAATGGGACTCTCCCTCACTTATAAAAGAAGACCTCTCCCATTCAAGAAGAAGGAGGGTTGGGCTGGCTACTAGGACTCCATATGGCTCATTGGGGCCTCATGGGCTTGCCCATGAGCCAATTTACAAGCCCACAGATCATTGGCCTTCAGCCAGATCATCAGCCTCCAGCCTTCCTACCTTCAGCCTTCAGCATTCTTCCTCTTCCCCTTGGATCTAACCATATGTGCAATGTATATAGCTTTATCATAATTAGAACATCCTTCTTCGTGGACGTAGCCCATTATTCGGGTGAACCACGTACATTTGTCTTATGTATGCATGTCTATTTACTTACCGAATGCTCTCACATACTGAGGCTCCTCACCTTCAACATCCACCTCATCTTTAAGTTGCTTCTATTTCTATCTGTTTAGTTTTAGCACCAACAGATTGGCGCCGTCTGTGGGAAATGACACAAAACGCTATGTCGTTCTCCTTTTCGAGTACTCTTGGCACCCTACAACAAGTGCCCCTCAGCACCCTTGTGAGCCATGCCCTCGGCACATCCTACAATCGGCATTCGGCATCCCATCACCATCTGATGAGCAAGTTGCCTATTGCCCTTACATCATTCGGCGCATGCGATATCTTCACATCCCCCCAATGATTCGGTCTCTGCCTTCAGCACCCATACATCATTCGGCGCGTGCGATGTCTTCACATCCCCAAATGTTTCGGCGTTTGCCTTCGGTATTCTCAGATGATTCTGCACGCTCGATGCCTTTGGCATCCCCTGATCATCAAAAGACACTCCAAAATTATGTGAGTATCCATTACTTAATAAATTATGCATTTTCTAAATTACTACAGCTACTCCTTTGCCAAGCTTACGACACCAGCCCCAAGCTTACGGCAGTGCTCCCAAGCTCCCAAGCTTACGGCGACAACGACATCAGCTCCCAACCTTACGACAGTGCTTCCAAGCTTACGCTATCAATTTCCAAAGCTTACAGTAGCTTCCCAAGCTAACGACATCACCTCTCAAGCCAACGGCATCACTTCAAACGCTTATGGCGGCCATTCCAAACTTACGGCATCAGCTCCAAAGCTTACGACATCAGCTCCAAATCTTACGGCATCGATTTCTAAGCTTACGGCTGCAACTCCAGCATCAACTTTACGGCATCAGCTTCCATCCAGCTTGCCCAACACTTGCATTGCAGAACGGCACCCCACGGGTAACACTTTTTCAGCGCCTCTTCTCAAGGCCAACTGCCGAACGGCACCTCATGAAGAATCTTTTCTCTTACGGCGCCAAGGCCACATGCCGTACAACCCTTTTTGGAGACACTTCTCCCTTACGACGCCAAAGCTTCCTGCCGAACGGCATCTCATGAAGAATCTTCTCTCTTACGACACCAAAGCCACATGCCAAACGGCATCTTTACGACACCAATAATTTCTCATTGAGTTGTAAAAGTAGTTTTAAAACTCAAATACACGTACACGTACACGTACACCTCCCGTGCTTGAGAGATCAAGAATCTTGTCATTACACACTCATTATCATCTTCTTCTTCAATCCTTACCCGGACTAGTGCCAATACAGCCATTCTAACTTGCCAACATCCACCTCAATACCACAATACTCAAGTACCATTCTTCGGTAGAGTACACTGGGGCCACAATCTTTTCCCCTCAAAAGCGTTTCTTGCCAAGAAAGAACAAAAGAACAAAAGAAATTTCATTCAAAATATTAATTAGGTGGCTTGATTTACTTATTTACTTATGAACAATTTAGCCAATCACGTTTTGCAGTTATGGAGCAGTTTAACGTAAATGTGATAGTGGTTGATGTACAAAGAGATGATTCCTCTGGCCCCAGATTACTCTTGTGAAATCATTGCTATTCCGAACGAGGTGCATGATTAGTTTACGATAGAGATGATGTAATTAGCTTAGCTTGTACATTCCTGCTGTTGAAGCATATCTCCAAGTCTTTGAACAAATACATCAATGCAAACCTGCAGTATCATGTAATTAGCGAAACAACGTTTCAAATAGTTTGGTGATCCGCTTAAAGTTGAAAATGACACAATTAATGCAATATAAAACACCAAATAAGAGATCATGTCTTGAGTTACTTTATAATTATATGGTACTATAGTAGCAAAGCAAGCACGCCAATGCAGTATGCATGCACCAAAGTTATTAAAGCACTTTCTCATATAGAGGAAACTAAGACACCAACAGAAGCAAGCACCAAGTGACACAGTTTCGTAGATGAACTTATTTTATAAAAAAACCAAATGCATTTCATTTTCTATGTAAAAAATAATTTAAAAGCTTGTGACTTAGCTTTGTAGTTTTCGTCCTGTGAGACAACAGTAAATAGGAGTTCTCTGCCAAGCCTGGTCACAAGATTCACCTATGCATATTACAAACAATTATCATGTTTCTAGCATGCAGACATCTTTGATTAAATTATTGCGTTATAAGATAAACTGTGAAAAGGTAAAAACGGAACCCATAAGTTAGTTAGAAAATACAAACTTTCCGGAGGGTCTCAGAAACTGCAACAGCCGCCCAAGTTGGCCCGACAGCTATATCAACCAAATTTAAGAATGCAACAAAAGTTAGAAAACGCCACTGTGAAAGTGCCATAAAATTAAAAAACACAGGAAAAGTGATTATAGATAAATGCCCACGATAGCACTTTCGGAGCAACATTCATTCTAAAAACATTACCAAAATCCAACAAGTCAGCATTCTAAAAATGCTCCCTGATTTGCTTCAATTATATTTAATATTTCTTAGGATGTCTAGAAATAGAAACATATCCCTGGCATGAGACTAGCTTTCTTTCTTTACTGATAGGACCCATAAATTGCCTTCAGCAGGAAAGCTGAAAGGTGATCAACTTAAAAACAGCTGCAAACATGCAACAAGCTAGGCAGTATCCACTTTCAGTAAGCATAAGCAAACATTATGCACAGCATATCTCATGTTAATTACTTTAAAAACTAAACAAAACAACAACTATATAACAAAAGCTCATCCTAAGAACAACAAACACCACACACACACACAGCAAATATCAAATTCCAACAGACTGAATAAGCAAACATACATGGCAAACAATGACCCAAAAAGTTGTCCAAGTGTGGCACCAGCACCAATAAAACCAAATAATCTTGAACCTGACCTAATACAGAACAAGTTAAATGTGTGACAAAAAAATTTTAAATTCGTGTGACAAGATACATACCTCACTGTCCATAACAAAACAAGCCCAAAAAGTACTAATCAGATGAGTTAACCCTCCAATCAACAGGCCGCCATGCCTTTTCTTTTGTTGTCATTTAAAAACATAGGAAATTTGGGTAGTTAGATTGACTTTTGAGATCATGTTGAAGAAAAAAACTGAAATTAGTATTAACTTAGCATAACATAATACACACACACACACTCATTATCATCACCTTCTTCAATCTTTACCTGGACTAGTGCTAGTAAAGGCATTCTCTAACTTATCAACATCCACCTCAATACCACAATACTCACGTACCAATCGGCGGTATGTTACACTGGGGTCAGAATATTTCCCCCTGACACATTCATTGCCAAGAAAGAAATAAAGAACAAATTTCATTCAAAATATTAGGTAGCTTGATTGATTTATTTACTTATGAACAATTTAGCCAATCACGGTCTGCAATTATGGAGCAGTTGATGCAAAAAGAGATGATTCCTCTTGCCCAGACCAGATTACTCTTATTAACTCATTGCTATTCCGAGTGAGGTGCATGATCCCAAGCAAGCTTACTCACTTCCGGAACGGGAACGGGAACAGGAACATCCACGAGCCATGCATACGAGAGGAGGGCTCTTTTGTCTGTCTTTCGTTTTGGCTGCAACTGGAAGGTGTTCCTTCTTCGAGGTATAGGCTGGCCGCAAGATGTCCAAAGGAAGCCCATCTCTCCTTTTACATAAAAATGCAATTTTCCTTCTCAAACCCCAAGTCTAACCCGAGCTGTCTCCTCTCTCTCGCTCAGACATAACCCGTGACTTATCTTCTTCTTCAATCCTCATCTCTCTCTCTCTCTCTCTCTCTCTCTCTCTCTCTCTCTCTCTCTCTCTCTCTCTCTCTCTCTCTCTCACTCATAGCATCATCATCATCATCTCATTTTTCTGAGTCAGACTCGCCCAGACACGCCCAGGCCGCCTAGGTGGGCGCCCACCGCCTAGGTGCCGTCTAGGCCGATTTTTGGAACACTAACTGGTTAAATGAGCAGGGAGTCTGAAACAAAATGCCTTGATAACAATGTTGAAGCCATAGCTTAACATGTGAATCTAAAATCATCAAAACAAGAGAAATAAAAGAGCCACCATAAAAACCCTCTGGGCGGCCGCCTAGGCCGATTTTTCAAACACTAGCTGGTTAAATGAGCAGGCACTCTGAAACAAAATGCCTTGATAACAATGTTGAAGCCATAGCTTAACATGTGAATCTAAAATCATCAAAACAGGAGAAATAAAAGAGCCACCATAAAAAACCTCTGGGAGGCCGCCTAGCGCCTAGGCGCCGCCTAGGCTGATTTTTCAAACACTAGTTTGTTAAATGAGCAGGCACTCTTAAACAAAATGCATTGATAACAATGTTGAAGCCGTAGCTTAACATGTTTGATCAGCAGTGTCCTTCTCTCTTTCATAGCGGCGCCATGCTGTTTGCAAAACACAAGCTGCCCTTGGTTCCCATTGCTGCAAACCAAAGCTGTTGCTGGAGGACCTATTAAGGAGCAAGGAGGTGCAACTGCACCTCCCCTCGCCGAAAAATCTCTTGCAGCTACAGCTGAGGCGCAGTTCTTGTGAAGAAGATGACCACTGTGCCCTAGTTTTCTTTTTTATAATTCAAAAATGAAACGACGCGTTTTGAATTTGGGGTATGAAATCCTTTTAATGAAACGGTGTGTTTTGTGACTTGCAAACAAACAATGCCGTTTCATTTTATACTCTTATATCCCCGTGAATTCAGGCCCAAATTGGACTTGCTGAGCTTAATTGTCTTAGTTTAAGCCACGTGCATCCTCAGATTTGGGCCATCTTAGATGGATTTTGGATATATATATATATATATATATATATATATATATATATACACATATTGTCAATCATCCTCTCTTCATTCGAACCTAGTATAATAAATCAGCCTCTCTATCTATGTTACCTGAATATACTTAAAGGGAGTATTGTCTGTGGATATAATGCTTTCCCAGGATATTTGTAATTTCCTTCTTGTTCTGTTTGCTGTCTGTGGAAGAACTACTTCATGATTAGGCATTTCAGCCCATGTCTTGTAGTTTCATGGACTGGAAATCTTTTATGCAACTTTCACTCAATTACAATGAAAGTATGCATAAGCAGAAAAGAACTTCATGCGATTTAGATTTACATTTTAACGACTACGACTAGGAGTATCTTATATGTGTAAGTTCGGTATTTCAGCAACACAAGAACACAATTGTTTCTCGCAAAATTGGTGTAATTTTTCACGATCGCATGATCAGAAGTTGATGAGGGGAGACGAGAAAGCTCTAATAAGAACTTCAATATAACACATCCTCTCTTCAACTAAGATGGCCGGAGATCGAATAAGTGAGATACTCGATCAGATACATTATACATAGTTAATTTAATTAATGATCAACTTGCGACAGATATGAGAGGAAAATATATATAGGATATTACATTCAGTGCACGTTTATTCTTGTGTAATAATAAACATATAAATTCATAACGGAAGCCTTTATAGTTTTAGATATGCTGAAAGGTTGGAAAGAATAAAAGGATTTATGCATTCAATTACACGCGACCATACAATAATTTCTCATTGAGTTGTAAAAGTAGTTTTATGCCATACAATAATTTCTCATTGAGTTGTAAAAGTAGTTTTAAAACTCAAATACACGTACACATACACGTACACGTACACCTCCCGTGCTTGAGAGATCAAGAATCTTGTCATTACACACTCATTATCATCTTCTTCTTCAATTTACCCGGACTAGTGCCAATAGAGCCATTCTCTAACTTGCCAACATCCACCTCAATACCATAATACTGAAGTACCATTCTTCGGTAGAGTACACTGGGGCCACAATCTTTTCCCCTCAAAAGCGTTGCCTGCCAAGAAAGAACAAAAGAAATTTCATTCAAAATATTAATTAGGTGGCTTGATTTACTTATTTACTTATGAACAATTTAGCCAATCACGTTCTGCAGTTATGGAGCAGTTTAACGTAAATGTGATAGTGGTTGATGTATAAAGAGATGATTCCTCTGGCCCCAGATTACTCTTGTGAAATCATTGCTATTCCGAACAAGGTGCATGATCAGTTTGCGATAGAGATCAGACAAAAAGATGAAATGTTAAATTGAGTGCATGTTATTTCTTGTCTACGTAATAAACATATAAATTGTTCAAGGAAACCTTTACTTTTGGATATGGTGAAAAGGAAGTATGCATAAAATATATTTGCATCCTATTGCAGCATAAATAGCAATGCGGCAAGCACATGCATTCATGTTTCTTTTTTATTTTGAAAATTGTATGATGTGTACCTCTATTCCAGTCTTAAGAAAACGCCCACAAAGAGGATGCAGAAATTTGAGAAGAGCATCAACGTCTTCCCTTTCAGAGGCAACATCATCAGTAGGTAGAGGACGGCGAACAACCCTAGCAACCCCGGGATATCTCTCCACAACCCTATTGCAGTCTTAACATCAACACTTTGGCCATTTACTCAAGTGGAGGACACATTGACAAAAACCCTATATGCAAAGAAGGGAGCTATCAATATGAATTAAACAATCACTATCAGGCAAAACAACATACAAGGCAAAAGAAAAGCACAAAACAAGCCCAAAAAGTACTAATCAAATGAGTCAACCCTCCAATCAACAGGCCGCCATGCCTTTTCTTTTGTTGTCATTTTAAAAACATAGGCAATTTGGGTAGTTGAGATTGCCATGAAAAAATTAATCTGAGAAAAAAACTGAAACTAGTATTAACTTAGCATAACATAATATACACACTCATGATTATCATCACCTTCTTCAATCCATACCTGGACTAGTGCCAGTAAAGGCATTCTCTAACTTATCAACATCCACCTCAATACCACAATACTCACGTACCAAGCAGCGGTATGTTACACTGGTGTGGTTTCAGAATCTTTCCCCCTGATGCGTTCCCTTCCCTGCCAAGAAAGTAATAAAGACATATTTCATTCAAAATATTAGGTAGCTTGATTGATTTATTTACTTATGAACAATTTAGCCAATCACGTTCTGCAGTTATGCAGCAGTTGATGCAAAAAGAGATGATTCCTCTTGCCCATATTACTCTTATTAACTCATTGCTATTCCGAGTGAGGTGCATGATCCCAACCAAGCTTACTCACTTCAGGAACGGGAACGTCCACGAGCCGTGCATACGGAAGGAGGGCTCAGACATAAAAATGAAAGCCCATCTCTCCTTTTACATAAAAATGCAATTTTCCTTCTCAAACCCTAAGTCTAACACCAGCTGTCTCCTCTCTCTCTCTCAGACGTAACCCACGACCTATCTTCTTCTTCAATCCTCATCTCTCTCTCTCTCTCTCTCTCTCTCTCTCTCGCTCATAGCATCATCATCATCTCATTTTTCTGAGTCAAACCCGCCCAGACACTCCTAGGCCTCCTAGGCAGGCGCCCAGCGCCTAGGTGCCGTCTAGGCCGATTTTTGGAACACTGACTGCTTAAATGAGCAGGCAGTCTGAAACAAAATGCCTTGATAACAATGTTGAAGCCATAGCTTAACATCTGAATCTAGAATCATCAAATAGGAGAACTAAAAGAGCCACCATAAAAACCCTTTGGGCGGCCGCCTAGGCGCCTAGGCCGATTTTTCAAACACAGACTGGTTAAATGAGCAGGCACTTTGAAATAAAATGCCTTGATAACAATGTTGAAGCCATAGCTTAACATGTGCATCTACAATCATCAAAATAGGAGAAATAAAAGAGCCACCATAAAAACCCTCTGGGCAGCCGCCTAGGCGGCCGCCTAGCGCCTAGGCCGATTTTTCAAACACTTGCTGGTTAAATGAGCAGGCACTTTGAAACAAAATGCCTTGATAACAATGTTGAAGCCGTAGCTTAACATGTTTGGTCAGCAGTGTCCTTCCTCCTAGGCCGATTTTCGAACACTGCCTGAATTACATCAATGCTTTAACAGTTTATTAGCCATACCTACTTATGCTGTGTTTCTGAGACAGCATGGTGATCAGTGGCAAAAGGACTACCCTCTTTAGCCAACCTAGGAGACTTTTGAAGCTTCTCTCTTTTATAGAGGCGCCATGCTGTTTGCAAAACACAAGCTGCCCTTGGTTCCCATTGCTGCAAACCAAAGCTGTTACTGACTGACCTATTAAGGCCCAAGGCATCGCCGGAAAATCTCTTGCAGCTGCAACTGAGGCTGCCTGAGGTGCAGTTCTTGTGAAGAAGATGACCACTGTGCTCTAGTTTTCTTTTTTATAATTCCAAAATGAAACGACGCGTTTTGAATTTGGGGAATGAAATCCTTTTAATGAAACGGTGTGTTTTGTGACTTGAAAACAAACGATGCCGTTTCATTTTAAACTCTTATAACCCCGTGAATTCAGGCCCAAATTGGACTTGCTGAGCTTAATTGTATTCCCAAAAGAACCGAACTACCAAATTCCTACATTTAGTATAATCCACATGCATCCTTAACTATTTCTCTAGTTTTCTATGGCACTCTGAATATGGCTACATTAGCTTGAATATTGTATGTCTAATATAATATATATGTGGGAATGCTTGATTGAGAACTAATACTTCTTATTAATTATTATAATGTTCTTTAATTAAATTAATTTATGTTCGAAAGGCTTACGCCTCACATTATAAGACCAAAAATGCCTCTCTACCATGCCTTGCTTTTTTGACATTGGTTGATGCTCATAATGTTCTCAACTAAATGCCTAAAAAAGGCTTTGTTGTTTTGTTTGCTACACTTATTATTATGTTCTTTTTCAAAATGTCTTGTTCAAAATGACATTATTTTTCCCATTAATTATGAATGACATTATTATTGTTTAAATTTAAGGGTATTTGGTCATTATTTTCTTTTTTTTTTTTTTTTTTGTGATTGTAGCCTTTTAAATATTGCCATTCTCCTACAAAATTACTGGATCCACCATTGGCTGTTAGAGTTCCTCAGTTCCATTCTGAAAAGTCGCCATAATTTAGAGACCACATGTTTCAAATCATTGGCTTTGAGAGCAAACACTTCAACTTTCATCTCAGCTTGGACCGTTTTGGTTGAGATGGGGAGGTTGGATAACGCGGGAGCTGAACAAGTCTTGAGCACCCAATCCAGAAGTTCTTCTCCATAGAAATCACCCTTTTCGAGAGAATTAGCGACTTCACCGCAAGTACTCCTGGAGTAAGCCAAGACCTTCCCACGCTTGATAAACAACATCTCATCAAGTGGATTTTGCTTTCGAAATATGAAGCTATGCTCTATGTAAAGCACTGGCTTCATATGCTCGCAGATTGCATCCAACAGTGGTTTGTTCATAGTTTGAAGCACTGGCACCTACATCAAATCAAATAAGTTCAGAAAAGCCTAGGCCTACCAAAATATCATCGCATCATCATCATGTACAAGACTTCTTGATAAACTTAAACAAGAATTATAGGGAGGGACAAATTCAACAAGTTTAACTTTGTTGAGTGGACCTGAGCAAAGATGCCGCTTTGTATCCCTCCTAGGAAGATTGTGCAGAAAATTCTCTGCATCTGACGCCTCTGGTTTCTTGCCATTTGTATTTCTCATATTGCCGTATCCACTTCTTAATCTTCTGAGGAAGGGAATGGAAAGCCATCCACAATTCTATATCTTGTCCCTTCAATCTCTTTTCCTCCAATCTTGCAGTTTTTTTACTGCAAATATGTCTGTTCCACAACAAAACACAGTTCATCATGTGATGTCCCAAAGGACTTAAACATTATTGTCAAAGAAATCTCTAGTTTATGAGTATTATCCAACAACTATGCATTTAGATGAATGGATATAAGATTTAGCAGCAAGGGAACTGAGAGCTCTGAAATAAACATATTCATAACACCAACCTGCATATTTCCATTAAGAAATGCAAATAATACCAAGCAAGAAATTGAAATCACAACTAAAAAGTAGATTTCCCACACATAATCCCCCCAACATGGAAAGTCATTCACCTCTATCGTCGTTTCCTTTTTAACCAAATTGAAGGGAGAAGATGGAATACTCATGAATAAAACTTATCCCATCTAATGAATTTTAGCATGTCCGAATCAACATAATTGTATTATACTACAACTCACCATTTGCACATGGTTAGATATATATTCAATACCTTTGAAATAAAAAAGAATTTTTTTAAAAAAACTCCCATCAGCATAATTGTTAATCATTTTGTTGAGGTACTCTCCAGGACTTTCTGGTGGTATTATTTCGACTTGTAATTCCTGCTCCATTGATATGGATGTATTGTTGATCCATTAACGTTTTATTCTCACTTCTGTGGTCGATATGCATTATGCATATACTTGTTGGCACAAGAAGATACGTTTCTTTATCAAAATTACTAGTGTTTCGAACATCAGGATCCTTAATTCCTAAATTCCTCTGCAACTTCTCTAGCTTTTCTGCCAAGTGTTGAAGTTCTTCCTCCTGTACCATACTTGCATTTTTTTTCTTCACAAATCTTCTCTCTCCCCTGAAAACCAATCACAACATCAAACATATCACAGACGAACCATATAATGTTATACTTCCGTGAAAAGAATTCAAAAACAGAATGCAGACGATTGTTACTCATCCCAATGAAAAATATGAATAGAAAAAACTAAAAATAACAAAGCAAGATGGCTAAAGGTTCAATGTGTTCATTGCTTTTCTTTCCCAATAATTTCTTGTTAAGAAAATGGATACAAAATCACCAAGTAGTCCAAAAAATTGAAAAGAATATTTGAATATGAGGTTACTGGAGTTTTTAAATGAGTTTTAAAACTTCAATAATCTCTTTACTATATCGTTTTCGTGAAAGAAATAAACCGAAACCAGAACCTCAGCTGAGTTATTATCACGAAACGAATTTAAAAAAACCCTCCTCATTCCTTCCTTCTCCATTTTCTTAACAACCAAACAGAACACTTTGTTTTTTTTTTTTTTTTGGGTTCAAAACAGAACACTTTGTTTAATAGATAGAGACCGTGATGCTTTTGTTAAAAGATAGACGACATTGAAACTAGAGCTAAAAATCAGGGGCTGGGTGTCTAATGAAAATTGTCTGGTGTCCATAACATAACCCCACTAAAATCACATGGGCTACAGTTGTTAGATTATAATTGGCTAAGCCCAGCAAAGAAACATGAGAAAACTTGGATCCGTTTTAGACGAAAATGATAACCCAAGGTATCTGGGCACACGGGTCGGATTTCCCAGGACCGCACCCAGATTCGCACCTACAATATATATTATATACGTACGCACTCACCTCACTCCACAAGTCTTCTCACTCTCTCTCTACCCTCTCCTTTCTCGTGCTCTCTGTACATCTCCTCCAGCAACACACTTCGATGGCTCTTCGAGCTCTCGTGGCCAGGAAATCCCTTGGATTAGGGTTTCAGAGCGAAGCCAAAATCCTCGCCGTAGGTTCTGCAGCTCATTCTCGTGGCTTTCAGACCTTCTCGCTTCCCGACCTTCCGTACGACTATGGCGCTCTTGAGCCTGCAATTAGTGGCGAGATCATGCAGCTCCATCACCAGAAGCACCACCAGACTTACGTCACCAACTACAACAAAGCTCTTGAGCAGCTCCACGACGCCATCGCCCAGGGTGATGCTGCTGCTGTTGTTAAATTGCAGAGCGCCATCAAGTTCAATGGCGGAGGTCTCTCATCTCTCTATCATAATCTATGTGTTAATTTTTGTAATTATTTTGCTGCATTCGTTTTCTTTGAAGATTAGGAATATGTATTCAATTTTAATTTTCTTTTATTTAAAATTTTCGAAGTCCCACTAAAAAATGGAAATGATTGAACTCTCTTTGCTTGTGAATATGATGAAATTGCGAGTGATAACTTGCTTCTCCATTAAAAATGAGTGTTGAAGTAAATTGATATGGGAAGTAACAGTTCAATTAGGTACTGTTGTGTTAGCTTGGTGATAATAGCTGCTATGGAATCTATGGTTTATTTGTATTTTTTTAAAAATATTTTTGGGTGTCAACTCGAAGACAATCTATCTTAACAAGAAGCAAGCAATACTTCTCATTTTACATTATTTTGCTTGTTTCCATTCATTCCCAAACTCATTCATTATTTTAAGATAGAATTATTTGGTCATCCCATTACTTTGATTCTTGCAGGTCATGTCAACCACTCGATTTTCTGGAAGAATCTGACTCCTGTTAGTGTAAGTTCATATTTCCATCTATCTGTCTTACAAGCCTTTTTTTAAGCCTTCATCTGCCTAATACCGCAATGATTTGTTCACGGCAGCATGGAGGTGGTGAGCCCCCTCATGGTTCCCTGGGCTGGGCTATTGACACAAATTTTGGTTCTATGGAAGCATTAGTGCAAAAGATCAATGCAGAAGGCGCTGCTTTGCAGGGTTCTGGATGGGTGGTAAGTTTTGCATATTGTTGATTTTTCCAACATTTGTTTCATGTCATTTGACTAGATGCTTCAGTCAAAATTCAGTATGTTCACCTACTTCTTTGATCTTTCTTGGCAGTGGCTGGCTCTAGACAAAGAGTCGAAGAAACTTGTGGTTGAAACCACTGCAAATCAGGTAAACCTCACAAGATTTACTTTAAACCCATCTCTACATCTACTAGTATAGTTTTTCGCACTATGTGTGCTTAACAGTAAGTCAAGCCATATTCAAATTGCATAACTCCATCCTGCCTGTTGACTGATGCCCTCTCACTATGATGTAGTTTAGACTCCTGATGAATTGTACAATTAGCCCCTTATGGTCCTTCTTCTTTCCGGTAATCATGTATGCTTGAGAACTGTTTGTTGTTGACTTATCATGGTTAGAATTACTCTAAGAAGTTTAGGTGTAACGTTGTGTTGAAGATTTGTTGCTTTTATGTTACCCCATCTTTTAAGGATTGTTCAAAATTCAAATATTAAAGATTTTAGGATCTGCAAAGGTTGCTGTTCTGGAACACTTTGTATAACCTTCTTTTGATTTATTCTTTTAGGACTCATAACAGTTGACTGATGTGCAGCACACACACGTGGTGCTTCTATTTCATCAGAATATTTGTAAATCTGATTAATTTTGTTTCAGGACCCATTGGTTACCAAAGGACCAACTTTAGTTCCATTGCTTGGTATTGATGTTTGGGAGCATGCGTACTACTTACAGGTACGTTTAACTTGTGGAAATTTGCCTCTCCTAGATTTTCTTAATAGTTCTGTCTTCCTTATGTTACAAAGATAAATGATGCAAAAGTATAGGGCTTTATGCATACAGCTGTTGAAAACTTTCAATTATTCTCCTTTGGGGCATCAGTTTATAACTAGTGAGTCTAAGAGGGGTGTTAAAACTGTCTTTATGAAACAAGTCATTTTTGCTCATTGGAGTCGAATTATTTATGTGGGAAAGGTCATCCCGTGTGATGAAGTTTGCGTTTAGGTTTTATTCAGTTTTTTTTTTCCAATGATGTTCTGTATACAGCCTCCTTCATATGGGGGAAATTTTTTAATTAGCATCTTAAATAAATACTTTGAAGACTTCACACGAACTCATCGTTTATTCAATTTAAAATCAGCTTCGCTTACCACCAAGCCCAATGATGAAAGCTTATAAGATTTATTGTCAGTTCTATTTGCTCTTTTAGCAGTGGTTTTTGATCTGTGTGAATATTTTCCTGCTTTGCTCCTCATGTATCTTGTGAGATGAATTAAGACATCTGTTTGTGGTTGCAGTATAAGAATGTGAGGCCAGATTATCTGAAGAACATATGGAAAGTAATCAACTGGAAGTATGCCGGCGAAGTGTACGAGAAAGAAAGCCCTTGAGGCTATGAGCAAATGAAGGGTGGCATTAGCAGCTGGTTGAGTTGATGAAATAAAATGATGTACGTGACAAATGAGGACCCCCCTTATTTAATCATCGGCATATCCCATCCCAATCCCATCCCTTGTATGAAATTGAGATAGTGTAAGAGTTATGTACTTATTTAATCACTGTTTGTTTCTTTTTTGGTTGTTCCACTGTTTGATCGTTTGATGCAATAAGTTATGTATGTAATTGGAGCTTTGTCTATTTTGCTGCCTGAAATAAGCTCTGTCGGCAACTTTTGCTTTGATTTTGAGGGGCTTGAGGGTAAGTAAAGTTGAGGCACTATTCAAATCGTTGCAATCCAACCATATTGAAATCTTATGGAAATAAAGAAGTTTGTCTTGAAAACCAGTGAGCAATCGATGATCTTTTCATATTGATACCAATGACTGTAAACAACTTAACTAGTTTTGAAGAAAATGCATTTCCTTTCAAAGAAAAAGTCAGGAAAAACTATTTTACATATGTTTAAGACTATTTTAAAATGCTAGAAAAATAACCAAAAATCAAGAGCTCCGAATTTCAAATTTTCAACCATAACAAACAATCATGGATCTTTAAATGTTAACAACCATGATTTTTGTTAGCTATTTGATCAAATAAAAACAAATTGTTTTATGTTTAGAAATAATTATAAAAAACCCTATATTTTTTTTGGTTGGAAAAAAAACACCCTATATTAATCTTATTTTTTATGCTCTCATCTCCAAATTGATACTGTTGGGCTTAAAAGGCGAAAACCAAAACCTTCGGGGAGGTAATTACAAATTTCCAACAAACGAAGGGGCGTTTTTTTGAGCTAGGGCGCCAGGCCACTCTCCCATATAAAACAGAAGCTTTCCCAAAACCACTTACTTTCTGGCTTGTGAGCAGCGAAAACCCTAGCTAGCCTGAGCCGACGACCCCGAAGCTCCAGATATCGTCTCCCTCTCCTGGAAAATCATGGTCCGATCTTCACCCTCAACCCTATGTCTTCTCCATCTCTCTGTTCTCTGTTTTCTTTTTGCTTAATTATCGTTTTTTTGTTCTCTCTGCAGACTTTCAAGCGCCGAAATGGTGGTCGCAACAAGCACGGCCGTGGACACGTCAAGTTCATCCGCTGCTCTAACTGCGGCAAGTGCTGCCCTAAGGTATGCGTATATATACATACATACATACACGTCTGTGTATCTATACGTATATGCATCTTATAAATATGTGATTGATTGGTTTTGATTTCGTGTTGATGGTGAAATAGGACAAGGCCATCAAGAGGTTCTTGGTGAGGAACATTGTTGAGCAAGCTGCGGTTAGAGATGTCCAGGAAGCTTGTGTCTATGAGCGTAAGTTCCAGTTTTCCCTCATTTCTCTGTTTTCTCATTCATTTATCTCAGTAGTGAAAATGTAAATTGCATAGAGTGGTGAAAATTGCAAATTGCAAATAGATAAATATGTAAATGATTGTTTTTCGTTTGTGATATGTAGAATACACTCTGCCAAAATTGTATGCAAAGATGCAGTACTGCGTTTCCTGCGCAATTCACTCTCACGTTGTGAGGGTGCGATCTCGCACCAACAGGAGGAACCGCGAGCCACCACAGCGATTCATCAGACGCAGGGTAAGTTTCGCATTGATTCATTGCTTGTTCAGTTTTGTTATTCTCAAATCACATTGGGGCAATTTGCAATAGAGCCTAACAAAAATCTGTGTCCTTCCAACCTTTTTGTCAGAGATACCGATATTTGTTGATTACAATGGGATGAATGATAGAAAATCATGTAATCTCTAGGTTTTATCTTGACAAGCTTTTCTGAAACCTTTACATGTCGTTGGTTGATCTGGAACTATGTTTCGTTTCCTTACTGTCAAGTTCTCTTCAGTATACTTTTCTACAACCCTTTTTATGGTTCTTATGCAACATGGGTTTATCATATGTTTGATTTATGTGGCCATCTATTTTATGTTTGCTAGTCATTAAAAGGTTTGGTCATATCTTCTCTCCTTTTAGTCATGTCGAGTTGTATTCTTTATTTGTTAGTTTTCATTGTTTACTTTAAGGAAAATAGTAAAACATAACTTGATTTTGCCTGCTTACATATTCCTGTTTTGCACTTGGCACATGCACGTTAGCCCATGCCTATAGAGGGCCGACGGTATATCCTTAGCTTACCTGATATGCTGAAATTTTGATTTTCAGGATGATGCCCCAAGGCCTGGTCAGCCTGGCCAAGGTCCTCGACCTGCTGGTGCCCCTGTTCCTGCTCGTACTTGAAAAAGTATTTCAATCCTTTGATTATGTGATCGATGTTTCCCAGTAGCTACACAATTTTCTGGACTTGAGTTTTGTGTAGGAAGTTTTTGTGATTCCCATGCTATTTTCATACTTTTTTTTAAGGATAAAACTAATGTTATGGATGTTTTGATTTGATGATAATGCAAACCTTAGAATTTGTTATTATGGTTTTATTTCATGGTTTCTCATATAAAATTGGCCCTAAATATATAAGCTTGGTTTAGAGGCACCCAAATGTAGCAATTAAACCATGAGATGTGGTGTGGTGGTAGCTCACCTTATTCCTTAACCATGTGGTTGGGGGTTCGATCCCCGTCCATGGGAATGGAGCGCATTTCGTGGCCAGCTGTTTACCTCCTTTGGAGAGCTCCCGCGGCGAAAGGGATTAGTCACTACTGTCGTCGGTAGACACCCTTGGATCTCATCCAAAAAAAAAATGTAGCAATTATCCCCGTTAGAGTGGTGCTCAACCTCCACTAACAGGTCTTAAGTCCCAAGACCCTGTTTCAAGTAAATGATTCCCAATTTTGAATAATATTGGTTGTTATAAAAAGGTCCTAGGTTCCAATTTTGTTTATGGCGGCAACCCATATGCACTTCTTCTATAGGGCTGACACTATAATTTTCAAGAAGAAAATTATTGCTTATGATTATTCAACTACAAGCAAAAGGCTTGAGAGTACTTACTTTCTCCTACGAACTGGTTCTTACACCTTGCTTGGAGGCATGGATGTGTGAATGCTTGTGACCATTGCTTTCTGTGGAAACTTGCGAGGGTTTCATGAGAGTTTCAAACATTGGTTATCATAGAATGTGTGAATTCATTACTCAATAGAAATCTTCTGAATCTCTCGAACGCCAACTGTTACATAAGTTATCGCCGTAAAGCCCACATTTCATGAGGAAGGGATTTGTAGTTGAAATGGTCAAGAGCATTTACTCTTTCATCTTCATGTGGTTCAAACCCCACCACCCCTCCTCTTTTCTTAATATAAAAACTTAAAAATTCCACATTCTAGCCTGATCAGAGCAGCAACGACACTTCTTCTCGAACATCAACACCTCCACGCTTAGTTGCTCGCTCGCTCGCACGCTACAAAATTGGATGCAACTTTTCTGGCCCCGTCTTCTGCTCTCCTGGTATTGGAAATCATTCAGCACTGGAGCACTGCTGAAGTTGCTTAGCAATTCTAATGCAACCTGCCATTGAACAGTTTGTCTTGATTGCGTTGGACTCAATGTGTGATCTACTCACAGCATATCCCTCCTGCACAGAATTTAACCCAGCAACAAGACTATTAGTCTTTGGTTCAATAACATTCATACCCAACAGCCCCCAAACTCCAAATGTCCAGCATGCACTCCAATAAGACACATACCCAGCAGCTCCTAGAACTCCAGTTGTCCACCATGCACTCATACCCAGCAGCTCCCAAAATTGACCAACATGCGCCCCACGCCCCCCAAACTCCCAACTGTTGGACATGCACTACTGACATGTGCCCTATTTTTGGTCCATTAGCTAATCCCAACAAAATGCTTTGCCAAAGTGAGTTGTGTGGAAATACCTTTTCAAGAGTGGACATAACGGCTCTGAGCGGTGGAGAATTTACTTTCGCACGGCTGGCCACCTGGGACAGAAAATTGACAGTTTCAATATGTTTTACAAGATTAATAACTTGTTGGAACAAAAGAGTTGTGGTGAAAAGAAGTTGTTCACTTGAGGACCTACCTCGTCCAACTTGGTGTACCCAAACGGTAATCTGGGGTCACTCTCGGCCACCATTTGGTTCAAAAGCTTGTCGAGATCAGTTCCTGAGCCACTGCCTGCCCATCCCCATTCCTCAGCCAAATGCAGCATTTCTGTAATGTAAACGGTATCATGCAGAGGCCCTGTCCAGAGGGGGCCAGAAACAACTAATGACTTGGAAACCTGGAAAGTAGTGACACAAGTTAATATTTCATTTGAGATTTAAGTCCAGACATGGTTATTTCACAGTCAAAAGAAAAAACAAAAACTTGGGAACTTGACAAAATAAAATAAGTCATACCACTACATGAATGAGAGCGAGTTTTAACGAAGAAACGCATCCTTGTACCTTTGAATCGCTGCAGGGGCAACTCATCCGACCAAGTTCAGCCCATGAATATTCTTGAGAACTTCCACAGTTGTGGCAGTAGCTGATGAAACCATAATTTCTGTGGTGAATTTAAATTAACTGGTAAGCAACAACATAAAGGCCTAATAAATCACACAGCTTTCACGCATACAAAGTCGTACAGCCCCTTCACCTGTTATCAGGAAGCTTTCCTCGATTTACACGGAGCATGACTCTGAAAATGGGTCCATGATATGAATAGTATGAAAATAGAGGAGTAACTCGATAACCCAGCACAGAAGCTACCCTCACAGCCCCTCCTATAAGCATTCGCAAACCAAGCTCATTTGAATATGGCATAGGTCGAACGTAAGCTCCATATGCAGCTAAAGTTCTAGAGACACAAACAAACAGTTGTCACTTGCCTACTGATGGCAAGACGCATTTTATTAGATTCAAATGCAGTAACATTTTGGCAAACAAGCATAGCAGAATGTGCAACCCATGAATGAAAAATGCAAGGAAGTCTTGTAATTTCAAATGGTCAAGAATTGGGACAAGTTATTATACAAAGCATCAAACTTTAAAGAATCAAACAGAATTGAAAACAACGCAATTGCTAGAAATTAGATGTAACACTTACTGTTGAGGCCTGCGACCACCCGACGAGAATCCATCAGTGGAAGTAACATACAACAACCCATCCAATTTCAAAGCATTAATCGCCGACCTCAGAAACGACGAATCGCTCCCAAATGAATCAATGTCAATCAAATCAAAGAAATCTCTTTTGAGATAACACTCCGTCATGATCCGATTTGCATCCGAAAGTGTCACTGCCCACCTCGGATCGTCGCCAGAACTACTCTCTACCTGCGACAAGTTCTCCGTGATAACTTTCCTGTTATCATCATTTGCATCATTTGCTAAAACAAAATCGGCCTCTGCCTCGATGAGGTACCGAAGAGATCGAATTCCGCAGCCGCACAGTGCATCGAGAACTCGCAATTTGCCTTTGGATCTCTTGTACAGCGCTGCGGCGAGCACGCCGAGGTCGCGGCCGGTGGCGCTTTCATGGCGGAAGAAGGTCTCGCCGATATCGAATTTAAGACCCCTCTCGGTCTGGAACTCAGACTCGCAATTGGAATTGAAGGTTGGCTTTGAGTTAGAGTCTGAATATTGGGTTACAATGGTATATTTTGAGTTTTGGTTTTGGTGTTTTGGTATGGGGTTGCAGAGAAATGAGAAAGGGGATAGGGTTTTAGGAGTGAGAGTTATCATGGCGGGAATTTGTTTGGTTGGGTTGTGGTTAATTTTGGCGGGTTTTAATACGGCACTTTGTGGCACACGTGTAGCATCGTTATTTTAATCGACGGCTGACATTCCATCGGGGTTGTTTCGATGACGGTTTTGGATCTTGCCACGTCATCAGATGGTCCCACACCTTCTACCTTATGGTTCATTGGAGCAGTGGAGCCTTCACTGTTGGCTTTAGGGACTCTTTTCGTTTTGACGGTTGAGCATTTCGCTTCCTGGGTCTGCTATTAGGGTTTTGAATTTCATTAGTGACCAAGATGGTGCTCATGTACTTGCTTGCGTCAAATGGGTCTAACAAAGAAGTGAGCTTTAGCCAAAGCAAGAAGATGAAGCGGAGGAGAAGAAAGAAACCACTTTGACACTGTCAAAGGTAAAACTCTCTGAACTTTAATATTTTGTATCTCTTTGCAGTGAATGCTTTCCAAATTTGCTTATTGTGATACATTTAGCTGGGTTTGATGAATTTCACTGGTAGTTTAGCTATTGTCAATTATGGGGTTGTTTCTTGAACGATTGCAATAGTTCTGTTTGAAAAATAAGAGGTTCCTCCTCTAGCATGACTGTGTTTTCAATAAGCAAGTTAATGATAGATTAATTTTCTGTTAGACACCATAATAGTAAGGTTTCTTGTTATTTGGGTTCCTTTGCTTTTCGGATTGGCAGCTTCCCCAGTTGCTACTTAAAACATCACAATGTCTCGAATCGAGGGTTACAAATAGCCAAATCACAGACATGTTGCTATTCAGCATGTGGTTACGGTTAAAAGAGGGTAAAAAAATTATAGCATTAGTCTTTACAATGCAGAAAATAATTTGCACCATAGGTATGCATAATGCCTTACTACTTGATGTACCTGTAAAACCAAGCAATAGAGCAAGTAAAAAGCAAGAACATGATAACACCCATACCTAGAAGTAGGGTGAGTCTATGTGAATTCAAAGTCAGTTGACGCTTTAATTTTTTTTGTTTAGTTCTTGTCTCTTCCATCATTTTCTCTCTCATTAGCTTTTTCTGTCTTTTCAAGTTTCAAAATAAAAAATTAGATAAATGTGGCCATGGCCGTTGGCCAAGATGAAGTGGTGGAGGGTTTTCATTTCTCACCTGGGCATTTTGTGTTTCAATTTTTTAAGGGTAAAAAGGAAATTAGAGACTAACTAGGAAAAAGATTGGAGCATGTGTGCATTTTTTTGGGGGTTGAAATTAAATTGTCTGAGTATCTTAGGGCCGAAAGATCTGTTTAGTTTTAGGAAAGGATTTTAGGTTTATTAGTTTTGTCCATACAGTTGATGGCGTATGGCTTCAATTGTCATGCTATGATAATGGAAATGGATCTATCCTGTTTTTGGCATTGTAAATAACCAATTTGAGCTGTGTATCAAAAGTATAAGGGTCCTTGTCTATGGTTTGGAGTTTAACTTCAACATTGAAAAGGAGGTAATAAAGGATCAGTAAAAAGAAGGCAAGTAAAGGATCAGTATGCGATAAAATTAGACTCCTCCAACAGAGTTAAAGGGATTTTGAGATCAAAATTTATGATGCAGAGCCAATAAAGAAAAAGAGATGAGGGAGAGAAATAGAGGGGAAGGAAGAAGAACAAAAGGGGTTGCTAAGGCTTCAATTAAATCCTTAATCCAAAATCATCAAATTTATAATCTCTAATCAATCTAATGCCCTAATCAAATCATTAAAATGTGTTTTTCGTCACCTTTCTAATGGAAGAACTTAGTCTATTAAGTTTTTTAATCTCAAATAACATCATTGCATTGTACCCCTAATTAATAGTCGGTTGAAAACGGAAACATGTTGATAGAACACCTCAAATATGCTCTTCAAAGTATATGGGTGTGAGGATCCCTGAAGGATTAATTATAACTCTGCATATTTACCGATAGGGAAAATGTCACCTTTTAAATCTGGAAACTTGAAGTACAAGAGTGAGAGTGTTCTATAGCATGAGAGATTTTCTGAAAACATTAGATTAGACCAAAAGGCTTAAAAGAAAAACAGCCAACTAGGTTAGCTCTTGAAGATGTTACGGGGGAGATTCACGTAATAAGTGGAGTTCTCGAATAGCTTCATGTCTCAAATCATTTTGGAAAAGTGTTTACTGTGTTACTGTTTTACATAATAAGTGGACTTTTCAGATAGCTTCATGTCTTAACTCATATTGGAAATGGTTTATTGCTGTTTTACTGACAAATTTTTAACCTATATACGAGTTCCAAAATGAAAAAAAAAAACCTTTATAAAATCTATTTCATCCCAACTGAGTCTGCAAATTTAACAGCAAAAAAGAAAGAAAAAAAGGATCTTTAGCATGAGTGGTCTGACAGGAATGTAAAAGGGTGTTTCAGCCCTTTTGGACCGTTAATCAATTCCTGTGCAATATTTATTAGATTGGGTCAACGGATGCTTGAAAGGACAGTTTAAGTCCAAATTGAGCTATTTTTGTTCTTTAGAGTGAATACATTTAGAGTGAAAGGACAGTCTCACTGGCAATAAGGAAGCTAGTTTTCGTTAAACTATACTGTTATAGTTTTTCTTTGTAATGTTGGGTTATGTAACAATTATATTGTGGTCTGTGAGATTATTCACAGATTTTCCCCTAATGGTGAATTAGGAATCAAGATTTTCAAATTGAGTACCAAACTTGAGAATTGTGGCAGTTGATGAGGACTTCGGTATGCAGTGTGGCATATTCGTGTATCCTCCAATTGTAAAATCATGAGGACGACCTCCTGTTTTCCGTTATTTACAATTCTCGGTACTTGGTTGTCCACAAAGTTCAGTTGGTCGTCTCCTTTTGGACAAGCTTCATGTGTACATGTCCAACAGTCATAGTATTTCAGACATATCAGGCACAGACTTTGTACTGTTTCCTCACACCTGTGCTCCACACATATTCAAAGTTTATGTAACATGATTTTCAGGCCATCTTGACTTGCCTGGTCATGGGGCAATTTTAGATACATTCCGGCAGGGGATCAAATAACAATGTGGTGGTGCCCGCCACTTTTGTAATAGATCCCAACACAGTGTTCCGGGAGGAGATCTGTAATCTTTTCTGGTCATGAGCTGGAAATAAATGTAGAAATGCCTTTACACACCTGAGCTGGAGCAACTTGGCAAGGTCAATGCAGCGTAGTTGATTGTGGGCCCCAAAATGATTTGGAGTTTCCTGAGACCTCATGGCATTTAATGAGTGCCCATATAGGTTAAACTGACATTTTTAGTAGGAAAACAAGTGACTGAAGTATTTGGTATGACAACAAATTCTAAATCCCTTTTGCAACCATTGCAATTAATATTTTACTCAAGGGGAGAGAACAGATAGGATTCGTTTTTAATGAGGGTCATTAGATTTATGCATTCTGGGAATTAATTAGGGCAAAGCTTGAAGTGGTAACAATGAGAAACAGCTGAGGATGGACTAGTTAGTACCATATGTGCAAGCCATAGAAATTTTCATTCTTAACCCCGTCACATTTATCTTTTTTGTTAACTTATTTATGGAGGAAGAATCCAGTGTTCAGAGAAACCCGAAAATTTGAGAAAAGTGAGACTAAACTTTATTTGGTAGTAAGTCTTGATTAATTCCCTTACGTTGGGTAGTATTTGAGTTCTCTTAACGCCTAGATGTGTTCACGCCAAGATGTAATCACATTTGTTGCATTTCATTCCTTTGCCTGTCATCATTTTGCTTCTCGTCTGCTTTTTGCATCTCTTCTGCTTTTTGCTTCTAAATCCTACCTTAGAACTTTCTCATAGAGGAAAGGAAACATTTTTTGGTTATATCACTTCTATTCTCTTCTTCTACATATTTTCATGTTTACAGAGCCTTGTTTTCAGATAATTTCCCTTGAGGACGTGATTCTTTTCTGTTTTTCATTAATTATTTCACGATTTATGTTCTCCTATCCTCTTATCACACATGTCCAAATAGCCCCAAAATATTTTCTTTTGAGCAAAATTGCTTTCAGAGCATACAAGGAGTTACAAAACAGAGTCCAAGGATACAACAGATATGGACAAAATTTGCTCGAGTTTTTATGCATCTAATTAGCTGGTTATTGTCTCATTCTGCTGAATACACATACCCTGGATTAAGTTCTACTGATCTATGAACCATTTTATTGCTACTCATCTGCTCAAAACGGCTCTGGATGACAGTTTTTCTGTCCTTCTCACTCTGTTCTCAAGATGTCTTTTGACTAACTCATTTCATTCCACCAAACGGTTCATATTTTAAACTTCTTAGTTCCATAGGTTTATAAAACTGTGTAGACAGTCACTTGTTAAAATCATCACTAGGCAGAGTGTTTTTGTGGGTTCCTGGTTTCATTTTTGAAGAGCTGAAAGTCTCACCTTTTGCCCTTATGGAAGATATTCAAGAGGAACTTTTACCTTGCTCCTCTTTCCCTTCACATAATCCAAAGGCGTTGTCAATTGATGTGGAACTCTGGATGATGGCTGAGGAAAGGACCCAAGAGATCCTTTGGACTATACAACCAAATGTAGGTTCTGAGTGGAGGCGGAGGGGGCTTATTAGTTATATTCAGAGGCTTATCAAAGGTCATTTTGGAACTGAGGTGAGAAGTTCCCCAGGTCCCTAATTTTATTTTCTGTATTTTTTGCTTTTTGGCGCGAAGGAGTTGGGGGTGGAACGTGGAAGAGGGATTGGAAATGGTGGTGAATCCTTCTTTTTTTTTTTTAATGCATGTAACTTTGAAGTCTGTGGGTGAGGAATTAAAATTGTCATCACATGTCAATGTTGATGTGTTTGATAATTAGGTTTTCTCTGATTATGTCTGTATGTTGTCTAGATTGGTCATTCTTAATGTTTTAATATGGAAGAATGTCATTAAAATCATAACCTAAAAAGGGCCTGATTTACCTAGGTGCATCCAATTCTGTGATTAGATGTACGCTCTCCATCCCTAGCACTTCGAAGCATTCCCATTATTTCCTTTATCAGTTGGGATCTGTAAGTGTAGCCAACATGCCTAGCCTAGGTAATATATTTGATTTCCCATTTGCACGGAAAGAGCTTGTGGGACTACATGTATTGAGATGTGGTATGTTGTTACAGCCAAAAGAAGCCAAACAAAGTTGTAAGTGTTAATATGAAGTGACCATTGATATTGTACCCTCCCTGCATTAAAAAAAAATGGCATTTCTTATATGTTGTGATAAAACTCCCCGGTTATATTTGAGTTTTTTTTTTTTTTTTTTGCTGATATCCTTCAATGCTACATGATCTAGCTTGCTAAAGCTTCTTATATCCAGCTTTCAATGCCAATCAATGTAAGTTTGGTGCTTTACTATTATATTAGAGAACAGTTCTTAAAAGTCTTTGAGGCATTCAGAGGTTTTTGAATTTGAATTTGGTTGCAAGTTATATTCTCCTAGTTCAGCAAAAATCTGACCTAAGTTCAGAGAACTTATTTGGACAGCTTCAACCAATTTAATGTTAGGCATCCGGTACGTTAACTGTTCATGTTGGATACACTTTTAGTATTTGGCATGCAAGTGTTATGTGTTATATGTGTATACATATTTAGTACTATGTGTTCTTTCTTGGTCAATATTTAACATACGTGGCCATTTATATCTGGAATCTGATTGTCGCTCGTATCCACGTGTTTCATCCTAGGGACCTCAATTTAATATAATTGACAGAGATGCAAGTTTTCGATCTGTAACATTTAAATACATTCTGACTGCTTATATTTAATAAGAAAGTTCTGATGGGGAGAATCAATGATCAGTTTATTACAATAATTATGTGCAACTATTTTAATGTCCTTAAATTAATGTGAGTTTATTTAACATGCTTGCCTTACAGGTCTTCTCCTTTGGCTCAGTCCCACTAAAGACCTATCTTCCTGATGGAGATATTGATTTGACTGCCATCTGCCATCAAAACGCGGAGGAGGAATTAGCTATAGCTGTCTGCGGTGTCCTTGAAAGTCAACGGAAGGACTCCTTGTTTCAATTTAAAGATGTCCGTTATGTTCGGGCACAGGTTGAGATTTTTAACATTTTTTGTCGTTTGCAATAATTGCTATGCTTATTTTCTATAATCTTGCTTGTCCTTTCAAGGACTAGTTTGCAAGATGGTTGCTGTTTTGTGTGAATTTTTTTGTTGGGATTTGTATTATCCATCACTGTTTAATTAGTTCTATCTTTATTCACACAGAAATTATTTCGATGTATTTGTGCTAGTTGAAGGGAAGCGTTTTCACTGCCTTAGTTGCTTCTTTTTTTTAACCAATCATGTTGCATAAAGGAAGTATTATCATTTCTTACTTCTAAAAAGGGGGCCCACTGTATCTCCCTTACCTTGTTTTTTTTTTGGATTTTGGGTGGTAGGTTAAGGTTGTAAAGTTCACAGTGAATAACATAGCAGTGGACATCTCCTTCAATCAAATGGCTGGGCTTTGTACACTGTGCTTTCTGGAGCAGGTTAAATCTTAACCCTATATATAATATCAAGCTCCGTTTTATTTAAACTAAAAACAGCTTAGAGTAGTAACCAGAGTAACTTTCCTTCAGCTGGCTTGAATTTTTCCATAAAAGCTTTGTAGTTTCACACTATTAATTGCAAATACAAACTTAAATGCACTTGCAATTTCTACATTTCATTACATCAGAATTTCTTTTGTATATGCTACCCGCTCCACTTCTACTTTCTATTCTGATCTATTGGCAGGCTTGGAGTTGGTTTATCCCCAATTTTTTGTCGTTATCTATGTTTAGCCCTTGATTCACATAAATAGACAATTTTTTTATGGTTAAGTACATGTAGTCAGCTCTTTCTGTCCTTTCTTTTTTTGCAGTTTTAGAGCATAATTGTTCCACATGCAAACCTCTTAGATTTTCTGGGGACAGTGGTAAACCAATAATTTTTTTACATAATATCAGTACGGGAGATCTTGAGTTTGAAGCCCTACAGTTACAACCTTCCAATTTAATGTAGAATTCTGTGTTGGGCTCTTCAGTAGCTGGAGAGACTCATCCTATCATCTTAAGTTTTTTGGAGCAGTTGTAAACCAACAAAATATATTAACTCTCTCTCTCTCTCTCTCTCTCTCTCTCTCTCTCTCTCTCATTTAAAAATTTAATGCATGTGACTTTTTTTTTATATTCAGGTCAACCAACAGATCGGAAAAGACCATCTTTTTAAAAAGAGTATAATCTTAATCAAAGCTTGGTGCTACTATGAGAGCCGGATTCTTGGATCCCATTATGGTTTGATTTCAACATATGCACTAGAAACGTTGGTGTTGTTTATCATCAATCTGTTTCATGCATCACTTCGTGGTCCTTTAGAGGTGTTTCTTTTGTTTTCTTGTTTAATTTCAGTTCAGTATTCACATTTGCATCTGTAAGCACTCAAATGCGTCTTTGAAATTCTATCAACAGGTCCTGCAGAGATTTTTGGAATACTATAGCACCTTTGATTGGGACAATTATTGTATCAGTATAAATGGTCCAGTTGCGATATGTTCCCTTCCGGAAATCATAGGTAAGCTATGATCAATAATGTGAATGTGTAACTGATCTGTTTACACATTTAATGAGGATCCTTTATCTGTATTATTTGCTATAGTGGCACCCCAAATTGAGGCAGACGAATTACTGCTCAGTGAGGAGTTTGTGAGAAGCTCTAGAGATGTTTTTTCAGATCCAATAAGGGCAGACGAAGCTACAGTTCATGAATTCCCAACTAAGCACCTCAACATAGTGGATCCTCTAAAAGACGACAACAATCTGGGCCGTAGTGTTAGTAAAGGTATTTGACCACTTACCTGCTGGTTCAGTTTTCTTTCTCTTTAAGGAAATATGCACTAAATTGTGTTGCTCCTAGAAGGACATCACAGAGGGAAAATCTTTTCTTCCTCCATCGTCAAAGTTACTGTGATTAATTGAAGCAGAATATAAATGAATAATAAAGAAGCCAGACCAATTGGTTTGTATTATCAAAGGATGCTCTAGGAGTAGAGATTTGATTAGATCATACTGTTAACAATTTTATGGGTGAAGCTGTTGTTTAATAGTTGAACCTATGCCCTAGTGCTTGTCAGTCCTCCACTCCCACCATTGCACCAAACCATGGCCCTTATGCTGAGATGGTTTGTACAATAGATTAGTGATAGACACCTTGATTGTTCACAACACTGTCCTTCAATAATTATACCACGCTCTTAGAGGATTATTCTATTTAGAAAGAATTAAGATGATTGTGTTTTCTTAACAAGGTATGTTTTATAACTTATATTTGGTATCTTTTTAATCTTCTATATCCATTTAGATTATCCTTTATTAAAATTCTCTTATTCAAGTTGCATGCTTTTCATTCTTGCGTATAATTATATTTTTACCAGTTCTGTATGTTCATTAACTGATCATGATGCACCTCGTAATCCCCTCCAGGAAACTTCTATCGTATAAAATCTGCTCTTTCCATGGGAGCTCAAAATCTTAGAGAGATATTAAAGCTACCGGGTGAAAGCATGGGTGCAGAACTTGAAAAATTCTTCGTGACCACTATAGATAGGAATGGGAGAGGAGAAAGGCCAGATGTGAATGCTCCTGTCTGTGCATTTGGTATTGGAAAATCTGAAGAATCTGACCTCTGGGGGGAGTATGACAGTTATTATAGTAGCATGTTGTATGGACAGGCATTTCATCGTTCTACACACCACAGTGCTCCACCTTCTGGAGTCTGTAATAAGACCACATGGAATGCCCTGGCTTGGTCAGCGCAGCTCAACTGGAATGAATTTTGTGAAAGGGCAACAAAAGTATATGCAAGACTGCCACTCCGGCATCCTAGTGCGTCCCATCCATCTGCTGATACTATAGGTGTTGGGATAACAAGGAAATCACAAGGAACGGGCACATTTATACCTGACGTGGTATATCAAATTAACTACTGTTTATTCAATTTTAAGTTTTAATTACTGTTGGTTTCTTCTTCCTTTTCTTTGGCTGACTGGATTTGCAATCCCAAAACTAAATACTTTGGGCATTGCAGACCCAAAATTATTCCAGATATGTGCGTCCAAGGATGAGGAGGGGAAGGATTCGAGAGTCTAGCAGTCACGATGCAATGATGAAATCACCTCAAAACAGTGGCCAAGTTGAGGCTTCCACAGAAACAGACACAAGTGAAAATGATAGCCGCTTCAATCTTTCACCTGAAGAATTCCCACTTCTTCCTGGCACTGAAAATGGGTCACCAGAGGTCCATCAATCTGGTCATCTCGTCTTGGCGTCTCCTCCAACCAAGGAACCCTCTCACAAGTTGGGGAGTTCTGGGCATTCACCATCACTATCAGGAATGCCTTCACCTGTAGCGAGCCAGCAGGCAAATACTCATGTTTCATATGCTCTGTACATTTTGAAGAAGCAACAAGAATTATCAGAGGTCAATGAAGAGACGTAGGGCCATTTTTGACCTGTGAAAGTTTCGTACCATAATTTAAAAACTACCGCCTGACCTACCCCTTACTTTTAAATGGTTTAACACTGCAGGATTCGCATGCAGCAATTCAAACTGGACGATGATGAGGACTTTCCCCCCTTGAATCTGTGAGTGGATTTGCCATGGCGTTCAAGTCTCGGTTACATTCTAAGTTCCTAGTAGAGTTTCAAACTCTTTAAACTTGTGTGTGAATGGAGGAGGGGGCCTTCATAGCTTTTGCCTATTCTCCAGGACGATATTTATGTAACATATGTTAGTCGTTAATGAAATGTTTTCATGTAAAAGTTCAAAAGAATTATATAAAAGCAAAAAAAAACCTCTGTAAGTAGGGGCATTTTGTAATCCTTCCCATTATTTCAACAACTGATGGTCATTCCAAATGAGTATGTCGTAATATATACAATGCAATATGAACACTCAGACTAACATCCAAATACTTTCATATGAACAAAACATAAGAGATGGCACTACGATGGCTTCCAAGTTCTGGTGAAAGTTTATAGATTACAGCCATTTACTCTTGCAGAGAATCATCGCGGTGCACTAATAGTTGGACATCACCTCGTTTAAAGGGTGCTTTTTAAGTAAAGGCTAAGCTATATTTCTGAGCGAGGGTCTGGGGAGTAAAAATGTACATCCGACAGTCATGAGCATCAACTTGAGCACCAAACGACGATACAGCATCAACCGCGACTTCTTTGTGCTACGAGAAATTAGGATACTATGTAAGCATAAAACCAAAAAAAATGAAGCCAACTAAATCCTAAACCCAGGCTATCATTACAGCCTTGTTCCCACTCAAAACTCTAGTTAGATGTCCATGTAGGTCAGTTTGCTCACCTCCCACAAATCTCTTATGGAGACGCTAATGCTGGATTGAAGTCCAAGTGCTTCCCAAGTAACTGTTATAGTCTTTGCTTTTGAGCACCGATTCCAAAGAGCAACGGTCAGCCGATGTCCAGATAGAGGACCTGCCCAGACCTGGAAAACAGAATCATAATTAATCACCTAAGTGTAACAAATAGTATATATACAACTAGGCTTATTCTAAAGATCCAAATGCGAAGGGAGATGTAGTCTGCCAGAATACCATATATCACCACATGAATACTAAGTTTTATTTGTGATTTCAGCTCAACCCGATATACTACTTTTCTATGTTTCCAGTAAGCAATTGTGCCACTTTCTAGACAGCCCAAGCAGGGGGACGAGACGACTGTACACTCAGAAAAGTTACGGGGAAGGGGAAGAGAAAATCCCTTCCTGATAAAGCCCCCCCTACCCCCACATATGTCGGTGGGGAGCTTGAAAAAGTCATTTGACCTAAAATCTCTTCAATTAGTCATTTTTATGGTTGCATCATCACTTTAAAATGCTATTGAGGATGCAAGACGAAAGACCTGATAGCAACCATCTGTTCCAGAAACACTAACTTTCCTTCCCTGAACTCCAAGTGGATCTGCAAAAACAAAATAATTAAGTCCTCTCTCATTTACTTTCATAACTTCATAGTTTGAAAAGATTGTGACATACAAGGGTATCTATGAATGAGAAATGAAAGATATGGAAAAATCATACTCCAGACCAATTAGACACACATACACACACACACACACCACACCATGATGCATTGAGTGAGAGTGTGAGAGCGAGCGACAGGAAGAACAACAACTCTTACCTTGGTTTACAGCAATAACCTCCTCGTTGCTTAGAATCTCGAATGTTTCTGCAGTCATGTTTCTTACATCGCAACCAACCAAAAGAGGGGCCTGGATATTTGAACACCCAATTTTCAGTATGTGAAGAACTTGAAAGTATATCAAAATGAGCTAAGCACAAAAAAGTTCATATGCAACATGTCGTATGCTGCCTCTTGTGCCATCTAGAATTAAACTATGCGTTGTTCACATGGACTGAATAACCAATAAAAGCCATTACAAAAATTCTGCTTAATAGGACCGGACAGCATGGTGGAAAACTAATTTTTGAATATGAAATAAAGCAGAACAGAGAAAACAAGTAGTTTCCACGAACTACTTGTATAAGATTGCCTTTTTTGACACAACTCGACAAGACAACAACTAAATCTGAATTACTGGGATGGCTACGCAAACTAGGACAAAAGAAACAGAAGTTGAAGGACCTTCATCAAAGCCCAGATGCTAAAATGAGCACGGTACTCCTGGTAACTCATGCCTCCATTGCCAACTTCCAACATATCAGGATCTGCCCAAAAGAATAAGATGGAGAGTAAGAATAGTATATCGCAGTTGGAGTACTGACACCCAACATATCATGCCTTCAAAATCTGTTTCAAAAAGCTCATGTCTATACCATTCCATCCACCAGGTCCTGCATACGCCGCCCACTTGTCATTCAAATCAGCAATTGTTGTCATGCTTCATAACAGAGGAACAGCCAACTTTATCAGTACGACCACCGACGATTTATTCAAGAAATAGAAACAAGAACTTTTATTAACAGTCAAACTACAGGATCATGTAAATAAGATCTTGCAACCAAACGATGACAGCGAGAAACAACGATTGGCAACAAATGTTGGACATTCTTGTCCAAATTACTGATATAAATCCACTAATGAGCACCATAAACTTGGAAGTATTGAAGCTCTTAAAACCTTTAAAAGGGTCCTCCGAGGGGAAAGCATTTACCACAAACCATTTTGAGGGTTTTCTACAAATTATGGTTTCAATGCGCGCATGTAGAACTAGGATATAACCCCAGAGAGCATCAGGTTATTGTCCACATAAGTTAATGGAGAAAGAGTTATAACCTTGCCCAAGAATCATTGATATCATCTGTTGTACGCCAACTATTTCCAAGCTTGCCCGCCCATAAAGCAGGGTCGTCAACACCCCTGTCAAGTAAAGAATTTCTGAATTAGGATTTCTATCAAGTTAATTGTGAATTAATCCAAATATTATAGTGCATAGATCAATAAACTGGATTACCATTCACAGATTGAATAGAAAATTGTGCGTCCAGATGCATTTAGGGCCTCACGCATTGGGGGGTATCTGGAAAGTATGAAACCAAATTAAATCAATTTATAGCTACTCAATGTGATTCCTTCACTATTAAAATGAGATCAAGAAGAGCTAATACCGTTCTTTTGGCGGGATGCCCAGATTGTAACAGTTGTCATATTTCAAATAGTCCAAATCCTGAAAATACAGCATTACTCCTTAATTATTAGTAATATCCAAAGAAAATGAATGCTTATGATGCTAAAAGAATTCTCAGCAGAACTCATGCATTCCAAACTCTGATCGCAAACAAATTGTTTACTAATAAGGGGACACGGGGGAAGATTAAATACTGTCAAATATCCAGGCAACTCGATTTTGTTTGCAAACATCAATAAGGAAAATGTATATTAACATTGTGAGTGGTTATAAGAAGGCTTTAATTTTTAGTAGTATTGACCCCGTTACTTGCATTGAGGTGAGTCTGTTCTAAATGAGTTTGAGTCTTCACTAACAAAAGGTAGCAATATAAATTTATAAAATGCAGAAGCAGTGTACAACGGTGTCGAATGCCCCCCAAGTCAAAGATATACTTTGAACAAACATCTGATAAAGGAAACATAAACTAACCCAAGAAGCAAACAGCTTTGCATCATCATTTTCATGATAAAGTGATCCTGGTCGAACTTGACATGTAAAAGCCCTACAAATAGAATGGTGATGAATACTGAGGAGGTTGTAATGAGTATAACACAATAGATACTCGAGTAAAAATACATAAAAATTTCAACTTACCCAGCATCAGAATAAATTCCAAGCTTGAGTCCTTTTCCATGTATATACTCAGCAAGAGCTTTAATTCCTGACGGAAATGTTTTAGGATCAGGGACCAGTTGACCCTGCTCAACCAAACAACAACTTTAAGGAATCAAAATTCAAATATACATCAATTGCTCAATTTTACAAGTTTTCCCATGCAAAGAACTTATATAGAAAACTTTGCATATATTCATCTATGCTAATCCTCTATGTGCATAGACATGTAGAGGACAGACGAGTTATAACTACTAGACTGAGATGTAATTCTGAGAAGTTGCATTTGAATCATTAATGCCAAATTTTCTTCATATAAGATGAAGATGGTGCTCCTCAAAGACCACAAAATCAAAAATTGCTGATACAAATGATAGAGACGGTGAACTATATTTTGGTTGAAGTAATGGAATTCAACTGACCTCTGAATTTCGTGTTTGACACCAGCAATCATCTGCAGTCAATGACATTGAATAGCATCATAAACATAAGCATGTATTAAGTTTGCCAAATACTTAAGGTATGCCAGAATAATACCTATATTGACATGGACATAGCCTAAATCTGCTAAGCCAGTTGAGATGAGTGCATCAGCTGTCCATCGTCAAAAGAAAAGTTAGTACTTTCACAAAATTTGATTGAGGATAAAGAATTGTTGTACTTCTTTGGATTGATAGAATCATGTGGGTATGTTTTCCAATTTATACGAACACATATTTACCATGTGCCGGAAACAAACCAACATGAAACCATTGATGCAATAAGGAAAGGCAACCAATAATTCATAAATGGTATTCACAAAGAATCAATACCAACAAAAGTAGATGAACAGAGAAAGCATAAAAAGAATACCTGTTTCCTTGATCACGGTTTCATTGATATTGCAGGCAAAGAAATTCCAGCTGTTCCACCTGCCCACATATTGTACAATATTGATAAACAAAAACAATATACAATGTCCTCAAGTGAAACAAACTAGTCAGAACAATGAAGTAAAATTCCCATTCATATATACAGAAGTTGGTTGAATTGAAACGCAATTGTAAAAAACCACAAAAATTTCCAATTATCAAGAATCTTACTTCAGTTTTTCATCAAAATCCAATCCCAAATGGTGGGTAGGAGAGAGTAGACCAACAAACACCAAATTTCAAAGACTAAAATAGAAAAAGATGAAACACACACTTCAGAGAGAGAGGGAGACGAACCCCATCTGAGGCGTTTGAGCCAAACCGTTGTTAAGTTGCAAAATCCCATACATGGAAGTATCAAAAATGCGATTGAATGTTGGTCTTAGAAAATTGGGTTTCTCATGGGGTTGCAAGAGAGGCACTACTCTGACTGCAAAAGCCAAAGAGACCGCCGATAGAGTGAGAACCAGAGTATACAAAGAGAGGGTGATCTTCCTCCTCGCCATTATTGAATGCTTTGTTTCTGTGTGTTTCCTTTTTGGCTTTTCTTAAAACACTGAGATGAGCCTGTGAATGGGAAGGAACAGAGCATATGTTATACTGGACAAGGAAGCATATACCGATGTGGACAATATTATGACAAGCCAGTTTGCCACTTTGGAATATCAAATCCCTTTTTATCCGCTTAATTTATGTAAATGACACGTCAGAACTTAACATTTTTCCTTCTTTTTTTTTTACTTATTAATTTTTATCCTCATTTATGGATTAATTCCCAATATTTAATTATTTAATTATGCTCCAATCCAAGAATCAAGCATTAAACAAGGCTTATCCACTAAGTTAGTTGTCGTGATATCATGAAAAACAAAAGAGAACGCACTTGATAAGCATAATAAAGATAGCGAATTGGTAAGCTTGTTGTCCACGTAATTCTTCAAAATTTATACTTCTTTAAGCAGTGGATTACTTGGAAAGCTGTCTAAACCCAAAGGTCTAACTAGGCGACTGGTAGGTTTTAAAAATATGGATAAATAGAAGAGATATTTAGTTATATATCTATTTTTAGCACTAATAATATAGATAAATCATATACCATTTAATTTTTATAAACAAACCCTTAAAAAACCCAAAAAATGACAACTGGCCCTATTAAATTTCATTTTGATTATTAAATTACTTTTATGCCCTATTGAGTGTTTTGGGTTTTTTTTAGATTTTGGGGTTGGGTTTGTTTTAAGAAATCAATGGCAGTTTTGTAATTTAAAAGAAGTTAAAAGCGTTTTTGTTATGTTATAAATAGCCTTTTGGTGTGTTTTTAAAGTCCATTTCATATAGGTTTTTTTTTCATAATTTGGACTTCTATATTGGGTATAATAGTGAATCTCCCTAAATATAAGGGTTAAATACCTTATTGGTCACTGAGTTTTACACGAAAAATTAGTCAAATTGGTCACTATGTTTCCCAAAATTTACAATTTTTAGACATTCCGTTAAGTGTAGTATTTTTTTTATTTATTTAGGAAGCTCTTTCTGTTTCTTCCTCTAACTTCATGAGTTAGGGTATATTGTGCTATTAGTGTTTAACAAATTAGGGGAAATCTTTGGTTGAAATTTAAATAAGGCCACATATTGGATGCTATATTGAGCCTGAATTAATTGAATGAGAAATGTATTGTGACTTCATATGATAATTAGACGTAATCAAGGTGATAGAACACCAAAATATATTGGTAAGTTGTTGATTTTATTTTAATTTGGTTTGACTTTTTTATTTTTCTTATACCTCATAATTTTGATTACAGCCCAAGATTTTCCCCAATTTTTTAAACCCTAATAGCTCAACATATCCTAATTTGTTGAGTTAAAGAAAGAAGATTGAAGGTGCATCCTATAAAAAATAAAAAATAAAGAACTGCACTTAACGAAACATAATTGAATGTCTATAAATTATAAACTTTGGGAAACACAGTGACCAAATTGGTTTAAAAAAATCTCAATAACCAAATCGAATTTTCGTGTAAAACTTAGTGATAAAAAAGGACGAAATTAGAGGTATTACCGTTTTGTTGGTTAGGTCCATCTTCATCTTTCAATCTTTGGTTATGACAAGATTAAACCCACTTATGCAAACCCAATAAACTCACTAATCCAATTACAAATCACCAATTAGAGTTGAACATCGAAACCAGCCCTCCTCACCTTTTAACAATTGTTTTTCATTTTTGCTTCTTCAAGTCTATGTTTGTTTATTTATGCGCTGCAGGCAACTATCAAAGTCAAAAATGGACAGCAAACCTTCATTTCTTAATCTTTAAAGTAATGAATGACTTTCATTTTTGCAAGAAATGTCAATTTCCTTTCATTTTCATGTCGACTACTGGAGGACTTAAATTGGTTTCACCGTGATTAATTAAGAAAAAAAAGGGGGGGGGAAAGGAATAGATTAGAACGTTCCATTAAGCATTTTTCTCTCCTCTCCTAGATCACTGGCTTTCAACCAAAGCCACAAAAATCTATTTTGGTTTGGACCCTAGAATTTGGAGACCCTTTGGTTTGGTCTGGTCTGGTGCTACGACTTTAGGACCAATCCAACCTACCATAATATTATCCATAATAAAATAATAACGGTTAGGTAGGGTGGCAAACTTAGATAACTAGTCTTTGCCTTTAGATTTTGAGTTTGAAGCCAAGCCAAGCCAAGGGAGTCTAGCCAATAAAAAAGGTTCTTAATTTACAAATAAGAGATTTCATGTTCAAATTCCCATGACATCTTGGTTGTGTGTGTGAGAAATCTCCTTTCTATAGTTTGAAGCCTTTAACCCTTGTCATGCATATATACAAATAACGCGCGGATCACAATTGTTTAATTAAATTAAACTAATCTTTCATTAAGGAAGAATGTAACCAATTAAATTCCAACTAAAGTCAATAACACCAATAATTCTTCAAAATTCATGACGGGCGCATGAACATTATTATTTCAGAACAATAAACAAAACCAAAAGGAAGTAAATCAGTACTGTAATTTGTTGTATTCTATGTAACTACTAGAAAAATCATCAGGATATATATAAATGATCCAAACAAATTTAAGAGAATCAAATCTCACCCTTACCCTAGCTAGCTATCTATCTATCTATCTATCTATAATTCATGTAATGAGTATATTTACACGTCCCGATCAAACTGGAAACAGAAAAAGAACAAATTACTTCAAGTATCCGCTGCTAACAAATAGAAGGAACAAAACAAAGAAAGAGACCAACTAAACCAATGACTTGTTGAAATCTGGCTGGTTCTGTTCTGTGTGAATAATGTTGTATGCGGTTGGTTTAGGTGTTGATGTTGTTGGTTCCTTTGCTGGGTCCGGAAGGTGGAGTCGTCCCTTTGGGAAGAAGATTCAAGACCAGCGGCCCATACTTGGCGGCTGCAGCAGCACCAAATCTAGGAGCAGCAGGAAGATGAGAAGAAGAAGCTTGATCTGTATTGACTGTGTGGCATGGAAACACATGCTGATGATGAGCCTCTTCGTGTGATGGGTTTTCTGGTAAAAACACATTGTGTTTGTTGTGTGCTTTAGGAAGCTCGAGGTGATGAAGCTGGTCATTCAAGAGCCTAGCAGATGAACAAGTTGACACAGCTAGCAATATAAGCAAAACGCACAGCATTTGTGCCATTCTTGGGAATAAAAAGGGGAGTTTTTTGGTGTGAAATGTAAAGGCTATTAGGCTAAGCTGAGAGAGTTTGGTGGTGTGTTGGAGAAGAGGGGGAGGTTGATGGGGATTTTATACGGGAAGCGAAGGAATTATTAAGTGTTGAATTTGAAAACCTCAAACTGTTGCTGCGCGTTGCGTTCATTTTGACAATGTCGTCCTCCATGACGTGAGAAGCTCAAAGTCGTAGCCTCATGGACCATAATGTACATTGGCAAGGCAAAGACTTGTGACGCGCTACTACGACCTACTTGGAAGTTTTTTTGGTCGATTATGACTTACTTGGAAGTTCACATTCATATATTGTGAATCACTGATATCTATATTTTTCCTCAAATGGGAAGTTTCTTGCCATAACACAATGTATTGGTGTAATTTCGGATGAGGATACTATTAGTCGGATTGACCAGTACTCTTACTTAGTGAATTGTATATTTTAGACCAAAAATTTGATATTATAAACATCTCACTAGCGATATATATTTAATTGAGACGGAAGGATACTCGTTTGTGTGTAATTCTAACCATTAATACACTATGAAATCCACATACATCAATCGTTTCGTTTCTATGCAAATATGGAGGACTGATTTTAACGTTGCTAGGCCCTTCTCCTTTCCGGTGGTGGCGTGTGGGGAAGAGTGAGAGTGGGGGAGGCTCTACAGTTACAGCCAGATTTGGATGGCTACACATACATGTCAGCACAGGGAGGTTTGACCAAGTAAAAATCTGCCAGCTCCTAGCTAGTCCATCAACAGTCCGCGTTTGAGAGTGTACGCGATTCTTCTCGTGCACGTTAGCGTCTTCGCCACACAACTTCAAATTTTATCTTTCTTTTCTACACCCACCGTCACACATTTTCTTTGTGGAGGTTTGGGCCTGACAGTACAGAAAACTGAGTACCAGGCCTTCTTCGAAATTTTATCCACACCACAAAATGGTAAAAACTTTATTTATAACGGTGTTATTTCCGTTGCAACAAGAGAGTTTATTCACAAAATGATCCAAATGATCTAAAATTGTCCACACAAAAGATAATTAATAAAAGAAAATTTCAGTAATATATTTCTGTATCGCTTGAACAAACAAGCAACAAGGTCTTTATGGACTATGGGTTTGCTTAGACAATTCCACTTTAAACACGACTTGATTGGATTCAATGGACCAGTAAGTCAAGTGTGACCCAATAGAAACAATATTGGACCATGGGGAGACTGACTCTATGAAAAATAAATAAATAAGAGGATTTGGATACATGAGCCTCCCCTCACCTAACCTTTTTTTTTTTTGGACCAACACCTAACCCATTAAATATGTTTATGTTTAGTTTAGTTTGGAGACAGGGATTGGAGGATTAAACCGCGTTGATGTCATGAATTCAACAAATAGTAAAACAAGTTGAAATTTGAAACCTATAATGGAAATTAGGGCTTCCGGTCGATCCTAGTTCCTTCCCAGACATCAATGCATTATGCACGCATTCACACACAATCAAACATGTTAAATCAGCCATGCATGTAATTCAAGTTATTAAGAGCAGTTTTTCACGCACTCAATATGTATGTTAGTATTTTCCTATCCTAATATGTTAGGACTCAAGATCGAACGTTAGAAAAATAGCATATCCTAGAGTGAGCTTATGGGCGCTTTTCCCTTACAAGCATCACTGGGTCAATGTCGATAGAGTGGGCCAATGAGGACGTTGGATACAGAAGTTTGATTGAATGTTAGTACTCAAGATCCCACATTGAAAAAATAGCATATCATAAAGTGATTAAAGAGCTCATGAGCACCTTTTCTTTACAAGCCTTTTAGTCGGCAAATTCTACCTTTAAGTTCTCTTCTAACCAAAAATAAAAAGATCCAACATAAAAATATAATAATAAAAATAGGTATATGTATAGGTATAGGTATAGGTATAGGTCGTTAGTGAACATTTTTAATTTGACGGTGCCCCCATTTTAATGATGAATCTAGCTTTGTTTGTATGTGCCCCTACACGTGACACATGTAGCTAGCTATCAATGTCATAGAGAAAATGGTGTCAATAATCTAGAACCCATTTGGCAGATGGATGGTTATTATTTTTTGTTGAAAATTGGCACCAAATTAAAACATATAGGAATGAACACAGAGCTTTGACTATGTGACTGCGTCCATGTCATTCTCACGCAGTTGTTGCGTCACTCAAGACATGATAGTTAATTTAGGATTAACAAAACCTTTAAGTTTATACTCATCCTTTGGACGTTATTAGTGATGGAGATTGTGAAAGTCATTACCCAATGATCATCAGTTTCCAAGGCTCTACGAGAATGAAACTTTATTTTTTTCCCTTTTGTTGTTGTTGAGGTCAATGGCTCAATGCCCACAGATTTGGACCGGCAACCGAAAGTTGAAAACTCCTTTCTAAAGTAAAGGAAGAAGAAGGAGAGAATATTGGTCCCTTTAATCCCCCTCTTAATCTTATCTTCATTGTCAAAAAGAAGAGGAATTTACATGCCATTATTCTTTTGTGTCAATCTTATCATCTCCCTTTCCACATGTACTTATGTTTTTTATATACACTATATAGTTAATGGGACATGAGAAACAACTTTTATATCACTGATTGTAGACAATCGCACATACACCCAAAAACATTTCTCTTTCTATTCACTTTTATGATTCAGGGCTTCGTACATTTCTTCGGATTTATATGATTATGTCACACAAAAATTAAGATCCACATGAAGCGGCCCTGATAATCAGTTCCTACTCTGTACACTGAAAGCAATGAACATTCAGTAATTAATCTAATGCATGGTTCTTCTACCCCCACCCCCCATATTCATTAAAACCCTAGCAATGTTTGTCTGAGAGTGAGAGAGTGCAAAATTGAAATTTAATTTATATGAGTGCAATTTACCATCATGCTGAGCACTTTTTGGCGTGAACACAAGATCTTCCTTTCCATATACGATATATACAGCAGCAAAACATATATCTTTTCGTAGGGTGTAAACATGGCCTAGCTCCTCATGGTCCCCAGTAATAATGGTCAAAGACTATAAAAATATTTATAATACAAAAAAGAACAATTATACTTCTTTATCATTTTGCTCATTACCAAAGAAAATAAACAAATTAAAGCAATGCATGTCTCCACATCAAGTCTATAAGTTGGTCTTCTGGCCAACTTTTATGAAGCTTTATCGCTCTCCAGATTGGATGACAAGACATTGACACCATGATGGTGCATGCACTAAATTAATAAATCAAAATGAGCAGCATGGCCCTAACCTAACCGCCTCCTTTTTAAACTTTCTTCTTCTCCCTTTTCTCGATTCTCATCAGCCATATCGATTTTATATTGAAAGATGGGTAGGAGGGAGCTCTTGAATGTGCTACTGACTTTGCTGCTTCTTCTGTCCATGGCGTTTCACAGGGGAGCGGCTATGATCAGACGCATTGGCAAGTATCAACACCCGGGAAGCACTAGCCTAAAAGCGTCGCGAAAGGGTTTGGATGTGAAAGACGAATACACGGCAGAAGCCGGTGACAATAACGGCAGCGGAGATTATGATTTTTATGGAGGGTACGGTGATGTCCCGAGCCCCGGCGTTGGTCACTAGATCGATCATGAAGTGAGTCTGCTAGCGCTGTGCTTTTTTTGTTTTGATGCGTTTCACTTTATATATATGTACCACCTTCTTGATGATACATAATGATATCACGTATACTTTCCCATGTATACATATATACATAGCTCGCTAGGATTTCATCTTATATGTTTTCAAATTATCTGGGAGTTTTTGGTAATTGTGTTGTATATGTAAGATATATACATTATTTTTGTTAATAAGGGAGTGAATAAAAATGTGTGGATTTGAGTTTGAAGAAGCATGTTGTTTTCTAACCAATCGATGGCTGAATTGGGTCAGGGTGGCCTTGGAGTTTTGGCAACATTTTGCCTTGGAGTTTCTACCCAATCTTTGGTATTTGCCTATACGTGAGAATCAGCAGCAGAAATTTTACGACCAAAGAAAAGAAAGTTGTTGTATCCCACATCGACAGGTGGAGAAAAGTATGAGTTGGAGAGTTGAAAATCTTTTATGTCTTTATTAACTTAATTTCTTTAGGGGGAGAGCCCACCACAGTAGCTTTCTTGCACGTTGCCCAAGTGATGCACTATTGCATGGGCCTGGTGTACCCCATTCAATCTAGTCTGAAAATTTGATGGCTAAAGCCCAATGGGCGTTTGCATTGTGACTAAAAAAAGTTGGACGCTCACGACACTTAGGGCTCGTTTGGGAATGCTTCTCTAGGAAGTACTTCTGCTCATAAGCGCTTCTAACAAAAGCGCTTTTATTATAAAAATCTTGAATTTTCATAAAAAATTAAAGTGCTTCGTGGAAAAGCACTTAGGAGTGCTTCCTGAAGAAGCACATAGCAGGTGCTTCTCCAAGAAGCGCTTCTATGACCCAAAAGCACTTCTAAATTTTTCTGCCAAACGCTGTCAGAAGCGCTTTTAGTTATTAGAAAGCGCTTTTGGCCCTTTCAGAAGCACTCCCAAACAGGCCCTTAATCAAAACCGGAATACACTAATAGATGCTTAGTGTCCGTTTGGTAATGTTTATTTCGGGTGATAAGTAATTTTTTTTAAAAATTGGGAAACCCAATCCGTTTGGTAAACTATGAGAAAATTACTTATTGTTAAAAATTGCTGCAAGAGAAAGCTATCAGGAAAAGCAGCTAATGAAGTACTTTCATTTTATGATTATGCGGGAATCAATTTCGAAGAGGCGTTGGGTTTAATTATTATGGCGGGAATCATTTTCTGATTATGCGAGAATCAGTACCAACAACATTTTTAACAAAAAGTTCACCAAACGCCAAACTGCATTCTCTCACAACAAATCTGACATCGATTATTTTCACAGCACAACAATGCCAAATTAATCCTTAATAGAAGCAAATTCATTTGATTCAAGCCCAAATTATAGATAATAAAAAAAGTTAAATAATATTGCATTGTTGAAAAGACAATAATGTCCTTAATGCTTTTGTAATGTAGCGGGGTGGAAACGACTTGATCTATTTTGCATTATTCTCAAATGGCCTGCAAGGTCTGTTGTCGTATACGGAAGTATTTGCCAATAGGGGTCCAAATTCTTGTTCCAGCTCCATATGCATGATGGTTACAGTTGAGGCCAATACGAGAGTAAGAATCTACTTGAATCACAGCAGGAAAAAGGTTGAAATATCCTTCATCGACGGGGTTGAGGTGAGAATCAGTCGGAGAATTGGTATAAAGGAGACGCCCCGGCGAGTTTAGAGTCAATACATTTCTCGGCCTTTTGGCTAAGATCAGTTGCGTGGGTCAATGGTCCGCCTCCTATGATATTAAATTAATTTCTCTAGGGGAAAGGTCCAAGCTACTGTGGTCCTCGCGCTTCGACCAAGTATCGCACTATTGCATGGGCCCGGCGCACTCACTCCATAAATCTAGTCTTTGAAATTTATAGCTCAAGCCCAATGGTCCTTTCATTTTGGACTATGTGGCGTGGCCTGAGCTTGCTCGTTGTGCCACGTATCTGATCTCAACCTAACCCTACGATACGACAATGAAATGAGCGTAATTTTCTAACACTTGGTTGACTATGTATTGGAAAATAAATTGAATAAAGCTATAATTTTCTGACACTTTGTTGACCAATTTGGAACACTTTACTGTCAAGCAATATTAGATACTGTCAACGCAAACTATAAGTTTTCGCTAATTGACGTGATGTAAATTTAAATATGAATAAATATGCAACGTAGACTTACAATATACCCCTTTACGGGGAAGGGGCTTCAATTCATGGGGTTTTTTTGGGTGAGATTTAGAGACTTTGGCTAAATTGGCCTTATAAATTTTTATCATTTGCAGCTTATAAAGGTAAACATTAATATCCATTGCCATTCGCTAACATCTTTTTTATTTTTATTTTTATTTTATTTAATAAATTCTTAGAACAGAATCAATATCCCAAACTTACCCACGTTCTTCTTGTTTTTTAATGATTAGATAAATATTACTGTCTCTTTACTGATCAGTGAATATTGGGGACATTCGCAATGGTCGGTTGTTGGACACTTTACCATTTGGTCTGTTCATTCATTTAATCTTCATATGCACACAAATCCGCCGTGATTCACTGTCGTCAGCTTTTTCATGCCATCCAAATATAAACTTCATATCCATCTCCTATCATATTCATACCAAAATAAACACCAAATCTTACCCAACACCCGGTTGCCAGCTGTTGTGGCCACTGAGTGTTGAAGCTCAACTGCCCAAGTAGTAGTAGTAGTGTTAAGTGCCTCATTTGCTGGATTTACCATGTTCCAATATCCAGAGGTTCGCGCTGATTTGCTGGTGTGAAAATGTGAGGTAATATTTCTGTTTTTGCAAATGAATGCATGATGGGTTATAATTACAAAGGCAGAATCTTGAAGAAAATAGCTGTATTTTTTACAAAAAATGGAGGTCACGATCTTCTTTTTATTTTTAGTATGGAGATCTCAATCCTCAAACCCAGTAAAGAATGAAGATAGCTGATGCAATCAAAAAGTGGTCTAGCTAAAATGGAAAAAAGGACAAAGTGGGTCAGAAAGGGGACGCCCACACTGGCCACTGGGTGATAGAAAAACGGAAAAGACTGAGCCTTTCAGCCTCCATGTTTTTTGTCATGAAGGGTTGGGAAAAAGTTAGCTCCTTTAATGCATTTGAGCTAGCATTAGCATGTTCAGCAGCACTTGGCTTCACATGGGTGTGCCCTTTATAACATCCTTATTTGCAAAATCTCTTTTTTCTTTGGCCTTTCGTTGCTCTTGCATTCGTCACTAATACTATATATGAGTTTCTGGAAATTCAGGTTTGGTGTGCTCTTAATTTTGTTTGTTGATTTCTTGAGTTAGCTGCAAACCCATTTAACATTTGTTTAGGGACAGGGACAGTTTACCCTTTCTGTTTATCTCTTATTTTTCTTTTTCTATTTTTGGGTGAAAATTTTCTATATACACAACGAGCTTTCATGGTTTAGAAAGCAAAGGAGACTGAAGGGGTGTAACAATTAGGTGAGAAGTTGGAAAGACCAGAAACTCATAAATGAAATTATTAACTATTCAAAGGCTGTGGGTGAGAGAGAGAAAAAGGGTGGGGATAAGATCAGAACATAAGAAATGGTCCTTGAAATCAGCTTTGTTTGCGTGGGCACTAGTTGGCTGATTTTCTTTTTCTTTTGGGTGTATGCAACTGTTAACGATTCACGTGCCCTTTCGTTGCCATTACTTAGTTTTTTTTTTCTTTGGCCATCTTCTAATTTTCTCCTATCTTAGTTTTTTTTTCTTTGGCCATCTTCTAATTTTCTCCTATCTCGTTATGTTTTTCATGTGAAAAATGTAAAGTTTAGGTCCACATGCATTACTGAATACACAGTTAAATTGAAGTTCCTTCATCTTTGTCCTATAGAAGGTTGACAGCGACATGTCAGTTTTATTTTGCCTACCCTACCAACCATTATAGGTTGAGGAGGGTAAGACAATAGTGACTGAAAACTGCTGCATAGAGAATGAATGAGGGCCCCTTCTCCATTTATGAGTCTTTTATCTGAATAATTCTAGTGCAGGTGACCACAACTTCTTTTTATTTTTGGTATTTGCCTCTTTGCCAAAGGTTGTGGGCTTTTGGGTTTCATCTCTTTGAGTTTTCATTCTTATCCTGGAAATTTGCACCAAAAAAAGGTTCTCAGCTTTCAAAAATTTGGTGGGAATGTGATACAGGTATGGATGTCATGTGGGCTTATTGGAAAGTGGGTGAATATGCCCTTTTATCTCCTCTATTTCCGGGAAAGTAGAGGGAGCTGGGTGGGAGTTCTTGGAAGTGTGATTAGCCCATGAAATCTCTTTAGCTGGATTTTATATAATTTAGATTCTATTCGAGTTAACCAATAAAACTTGTACTGTCTCAATGCAGATCTGCAGGTAGCTGCGTCCAACTGATGAAATCTAGTCTCAGAGTTGAAAGTTGAGCGCCATGGATCTTGAGAGAGTGAAGTGTTGGGACACTTCAAAGGTTAGTGCTTTATCTTCATAAGTTCAATTTAAGTGTATCTTTGCTTATGGGCATTATAACCCATTTGTAGTTTCTGGCCGGGTATGGTTTTATAAGCAAATTATGTTTGAAAAACTTGGTAAATGATTATAATTTTAGCAGTTCATTTGGTTCTAGAAATGAACTGAATTCTCAGAAAGTTGTATGTTGAACTGCATTTCAGAAGGACTCTTGGAAGAATATTCTGCTCTTAGCCTACCAGAGTCTTGGAGTAGTATATGGGGACCTGAGCATTTCTCCTTTATATGTCTACAAGAGCGCATTTGCAGAAGACATTCAACATTCAGAGACCAATGAAGAGATTTATGGTGTACTTTCTTTTGTTTTCTGGACTCTTACTTTAGTCCCTCTGTTCAAGTATGTCTTTATAGTCCTTCGAGCTGATGATAACGGAGAGGGTAAGTACTGAACAACTGAACAATGCTTTTATTGTCCTGTCTTTAGGTTGAAACCTTTCTTGCATGTTTTTCTGCAGGTGGTACTTTTGCACTGTATTCTTTGATATGCAGGCATGCAAAAGTGAGCCTTCTACCCAACCGGCAGCTTGCTGATGAAGCACTCTCTACTTATATATTGGAGCACCCACCAGAAAAGGAAAAAAGTTCAAGGTTGAAAGTTGTACTTGAGAAGTGCAAGGCCTTACACACTGCTTTGCTAATTCTTGTTCTTCTTGGCACTTGTATGGTAATTGGTGATGGAGTGCTCACGCCAGCTATTTCAGGTAGACGTCTTTCCAGTTTAAACAATATAAAAAAATGTTGCAATTCATTCTGGTTTGACTAATTCATGTCTATGCTATTTTAGTCTTTTCTGCGGTGTCTGGCCTCGAATTATCCATGTCCAAGGAGCATCACCAGTGTAAGCTTCTCATCTCCTATTTTATTTCGTAGCAGAAATTTCATTTCCAATCAATAGTGGTAGAGGACTAATAAAGTTTCTGTTTTTTGAACATTATGGTTGATGAACTATAGACTTAATTTTGATTATATTGATGACGTTGGGATGAAATTAATATTTTTTCGAGTATGTCTGTTTATTGCCTTGGAAGTGAATTGGAAAGATATAAAGTACCAACAATCAGTTAATTGTAAGTAATGATTTGCCCATTGTGTCTATTTACATCTATATTCTGTCCCAATTTGCAGATGCGGTGGTTCCAATTACTTGTTTCATATTGTTGTGTCTTTTTGCACTTCAACACTATGGCACCCATCGAGTTGGATTCTTTTTTGCACCAGTGGTGTTGGCATGGCTTCTATGCATCAGTGCACTTGGCTTATATAACATATTCCAGTGGAATCGGTATATCTATCAAGCTCTGTCTCCATATTACATGTTCAAGTTCCTGAGGAAGACAAGGATAAGCGGATGGATGTCTTTAGGTGGAATATTGCTGTGCATAACAGGTACTTTTGGAAAATATTTGCATATATCATATTCCTGTATATATTTTGCTGTTGTCATGCATATTGATGAGTAATGTGTGGCTATGCATGCAGGCTCAGAGGCCATGTTTGCTGATCTTGGCCACTTCTCATATTCTGCTATTCAGGTAAGTCTTACATTCCTCGCAGTGTCTTCTCTATGCATTGTGAATACTTATTTGGATGCTAATAAGGGAGTTGCAACCCCCACTGTCTTAGTGCAGGTTGCTTTTACCTTTTTGGTTTATCCAGCACTTATATTGGCATATATGGGTCAAGCTGCTTACTTATCACAACATCACCACACTAGTCACCGGATTAGTTTTTATGTCTCAGTTCCAGGTATGTGTTTGTCATTCTTGTTTTAAAGACAGGAATATTATTCAACAAGATTTCATTAGAAAATGTGACAACTTTACGTTTTTGGGTACAGAAAGTGTGAGATGGCCAGTGCTTGTACTGGCCATTCTTGCTTCTGTTGTGGGAAGCCAAGCAATCATCAGTGGAACATTTTCTATCATAAACCAGAGCCAGTCACTAGGTTGTTTCCCAAGAGTCAAGGTTGTTCACACTTCTGACAAGGTACATGGCCAGATATATATCCCTGAGATCAATTGGATGCTCATGATCCTCTGCATTGCAGTGACCATTGGATTTAGAGATACAAAACATCTGGGGAATGCATCAGGTAAGTTGGTCTTTATATATTTTTCTAGATTCATATTATAAAATTCATCTCTTATTCATAGAGTCTGCCTAAATTTCTTATCATGAATACATCCAAAGGCAGCTAATTTAAAATTTAAAATCACTAACGTTTCTTGAAGTACTAAGCAGCAGTTCTTATTTATTTATTTCAGGGTTAGCAGTGATGGCGGTTATGCTAGTGACAACATGCCTCACTTCCTTGGTGATCATCCTTTGTTGGCGCAAGCCACCTATTCTAGCCCTTTGCTTCCTAATCTTCTTTGGCTCTATTGAATTGCTCTACTTCTCAGCTTCACTCACAAAGTTCCGGGAGGGTGCCTGGCTCCCCATTCTTCTTGCTCTGTTCCTCATGACTATCATGTTTGTTTGGCACTATGCAACCATCAAGAAGTACGAATTTGACCTCCACAACAAGGTTTCCTTGGACTGGCTTCTAGCGTTGGGTCCAAGCTTGGGAATTGCTCGAGTCCCTGGCATTGGCCTAGTGTTCACAGATCTCACCTCTGGCATTCCTGCTAACTTCTCCCGCTTTGTAACCAACCTTCCTGCTTTTCACCGCGTTCTAGTTTTTGTGTGTGTAAAGTCAGTCCCTGTCCCTTATGTTCCGCCTGCTGAGCGCTACCTGGTGGGTCGTGTTGGTCCTGCAGCTCATCGGTCCTATAGGTGCATTGTTCGGTATGGATACCGTGATGTTCATCAGGATGTTGACTCCTTCGAATCAGAACTAGTTGATAGGCTGGCTGATTTCATCCGATATGATTGGTGTCGAACACAGAGAACTAGCTCGTGCACTGAGGATGATGCATCAAGGTCTACTGATATGAGTGACTGTAGACTGGCTGTCATTGGAACAGTGGCATTTTCTGGTGCACCAGCTTATGAGATAGAGGAGACTCAACCAGCTAGTGTATCTGTTGGTTTCCCAACCGTAGAAAGCATAACAGATGTTATTGAGATGGAACCAGTTGAAAGAAGAGTGAGGTTTGCCATTGATGAGGACTCTCAGGCTGATAGCCGGACTGAGAATGCCATGCAGATACGTGAAGAGCTTGAGGATCTGTATGCAGCTCAACAAGCTGGGACGGCGTTTATACTCGGGCACTCACACGTTAAAGCAAAGCAAGGTTCATCTATAATGAAGAGATTGGCCATTAACTTTGGGTATAATTTCCTGAGGAAGAATTGCAGGGGGGCAGATGTGGCGCTCAAAGTGCCACCAGTGTCCCTTCTTGAGGTTGGCATGGTTTATGTTGTCTAGACCAGACGGACATGTAATTACCAAATAGTTTTGTCTTTGTTTGCTCACTCCTGCGGCAGAGAGAGTTGAAAGGGATGTGCTAGGAAGATGATTGTGTAGTTCAAAGAGGTCTGTAGAAAAATGTTCCTCTACCACGCCATCAGTCTCACAGACATTTGGCTAGATTACTACCAGAAAACTGTAAAAATTACAACTTTTTCTTGGGTCGATGTCAGACCTGACTTGTCATGATCTTATGCCATTTACAGATTTTACTGTAGTCTGGGAAACCTAATTATTTAGAACAATCAATCTGTTCTACCCTCGTAGACAATATGATCAATAATGTATGTATAACGGTTATACTGAAGTTCGGATACCATCCCCGTGGATTAGAATAGTTTTAAACTATCAATTGTATAAGGGAAAAATAAAACACCAACTCTGTTCAACATGGCATGTGCGCTTGCATCCTAAATGATGTGGATCTGAGGACCTGGATCCAAATCACCCATTTAATAAAATGAGTGATCTGAAAATAAACTTGGTTTTTCACCAGCCATCAGTCTCAGATTCTATAAGATACTTGAGTTCTGGATGAATGACTTTGGAAAAACCCAAATGACTGCTTTGATAAAGGGCCACGTAGTATTATGCTGACCACCAAGCCTAGTGAGTGGCAGGCATACTATCTTTCTCTACGCGTGGCTACTATTTAGTCGTCCAAATGGGCAAAAGATTCAGGTACAAACACCAACAACATACAAGGAGCAAAATTAACTTCATTAATTTTTGCAAAGTAAAGCAGACATGGGAGTTCTAAGAACAATTCCTTTGACCCCTCCACACGGCAAGTTCCCTTCAAATTTTGGAGTTGCAGAGTGCTTATCAAACCGTGGCGGGTTCGTCAGCAAGAGCTCTCAGTTTAGGGTCTTAGCCAAAACAGAGAAGGGTGAGAAAGGTGACAACAAGGAAGAACCCAAGAAAACCAAGCAGTCATTGTTTAGCAGTGTGACAGAAGCACTTGATTTTTCTCAAACCAGGTCTGCAGAGGACGCTCTGCTTATTGAAGATGCTAGAGAGGCCACCAAGTCTGGAGAGAGAATGTCCAGGGAACAGGTATGTTGAAAATTAAAATGCTTTCAAACTAGCTCATTGTTTTAAAAATTTGCTAATTGGGTTTTCTTATTTTCATGCAGTATGGGGCTCTGAGAAGGAAAATTGGAGGAACATACAAGGATTTCTTCAAATCTTATGTTGATGGTATGTAGAAACTTTGAAATTATAGTGTGGTTCAATCCAAATAGCAGCACTCTTTTCTCAATATTTTGGCTCAATGTCGTAGTGATTTTCCTAACTTTCGTAATTGTTTTTCACTTGGAAATCAGTGGATGGGCAATATGTGGAAGAGGGCTGGGTAGACAAAACGTGCAAGGTTTGCAAGAAAGATACAGGGGGTGAGCCAAGGCAAGTGGACAAACTTGGAAGATATGTTCATGTGGCGTGTATGGAGAAATCGAAATCTGGCAACTTTTTTACCAGACTTTTCTCAGGATGAAGACAGAGAACATGGTGCTTGTATTGTATATCAGATATCCCAGAGCCTAACTGGTGATGCGATGTGATGCCAATTTTAGATACAAAAATATATAATTCAATGTTGGGTAGAAGATTTGAGAACTTAGCTTGTTTTTCTCTCTCTTTTCTTTTAACTGTAATTGATGAGCATTGAGCATTGAAGTGATCATAGTATGAACTAAAACATGCAGCAGGGCAAATCCATTCAAATTTCGTTTGACCAAGCATTCAAGTAAAAACAAAAACAGATGGAGCTACAATATGATACGATACGATACGAATAGCACGACGTATATTTATGCATCCACTCTTGCATTTAATGTCAGCTTAGGCCATGCATATAATGTAAACTTGGTAACATGTGTGTGATTTAAAGCAATTTGCAAGCAAACCAAGGCCTCAAATCAAAACTGTGTTTAAAGATTGTAGGAAACTTTCCCCTTTTTGTTTGTTTAAGTTTCCCTTTTCCAAACAATCCTGGGTTTGATTTTCCTCTGCTAATTAGGATTTAGGAGTTATGTCTATTTTCCTTGTGGAAATGGGGTTTGGTTTAACCTATAAAAGAGCCTAGTTTAGAATTGTATTTTGCAAATTATTCATACAATCAATCAAATCACGCTTCGAGTTGCAGACCTTGTCTAAGCTTCATAGCAATCTTTGCAATGGCCCGCAACTTTCAATCGCTCTGTCTCATCTTCTCCATCACGCTTTCGGTGCTACTTGGACCAAATTTTGCAGGTGAGTTTATTGTTACAAACTCTTGTAATGTTTATAACTGTTTTCTCTTATAATTAGCCTCGTTTTGCTTGTGTGTTAAAAGTTTTATCATACATGTGAACTTAATTTTTTGGTATTCGTCGTCAATATGATTAAGATAATGTTGGATTCTGAAACTAGTAAACCATCTAGACTGTTTTATTATTTTTTGAGAATGAAAATCATATAGACCATATTTAAAGTTGGAAAAAAATACCTTAAATTTCATCTCCATACTCTATGTTGAAACTTCGATTTTGAGAGTTGTTCTGCTAACCAAAATACACTTCCTGTAAAAAATTATTTATTTATTTTTTGGGTCATAAAACTGATTGTTTCTTATTGTTTAGATGAACACTGGCCATTGTTTATTTAAAATTTAACGAAGTACTAGTTACACAGAAATAGTAAATTTGCTAACATGCTTGTATTTCCCTAATTAACAGTCGCTTCTTCAATTGGAGTATGCTATGGAATGGTGGCCAACAACTTGCCACCACCAAGAGAAGTAATTGACATGTACACATCGAATCGAATCGGACGAATGAGACTCTATGATCCAAACCTAGAAGCATTCGAAGCCCTTCGCAATACTGGCATCGAAGTCCTAGTTGGAGTTAGGAATGAGGATCTTCAACAACTTGCAAACTCCTACTCTGCTGCTCAGAATTGGGTAGCAACATACATTACACCTTATTCACACCAAATCCAATTTCGATACATAGCTGTTGGCAATGAGGTCATCCCAGGAGACTCGGCCCAGTATGTCCTCCCAGCAATGAAAAACTTGCAAAATGCATTGGGCAATAGAGGCATCAAGGTCAGCACTTCAATTGCAACATCAGTCTTGGGTGTATCTTACCCTCCCTCAGCTGGAGCCTTTTCTCAAGACACCATGGAGTACATGGTACCTATTGCTCGATACCTCAGTAGCATTGGTGCACCCTTATTAGCCAATGTGTACCCTTATTTTGCCTACATTGGGGACACAATTGACATTTCACTGCCTTATGCATTGTTCGTTTCTGGGAAGGTCGTGACAGACGGTCGTCTAAGTTATAATAACCTGTTTGACTCCATGGTGGATGCATTACATGCAGCATTGGAGAAAGCAGGGGCGCCCAAAGTCCAAGTGGTGGTGTCGGAGACAGGCTGGCCCTCCCATGGGAATGGGAAGGTGACAACACCGGCCAATGCACAAATATACAATGCGAACCTAATAAGCCACATCTTATCGTCCCGTGGAACTCCAAGGCGGCCAGGGAACTCCACTGAGACTTACTTGTTTTCCATGTTTAATGAAAACATGAAGCCTGGTGCAGCAGTGGAGCAACACTGGGGTCTCTTTCATCCCAACAAGTGGCCCGTTTATCCAATCAGTTTCCTGTGAACAAAAATTAAAGAACAAAGCATGGTTTCAGTAATTTATGTGGTTATACAGTTAGGATTTGTTTTTAATTTTCATAATTAGGATGTAATTTGTCTCTAAAGAATGCAACATTATTAGATTTCTTGTCACTAGCCAATAGTTTGAGTTGATTTAAGTGTTATCCAATTTTGATTCTCTCCTACTTTGTTTTTTGGTCTGTTTTTCTCTCCTACGTTTGACTTGAGAATCGATGATGCAACTGATTCAGCTAAGCACCAAATGAAGAACTTAAACAATACATTGACAACAGGAACCAGACTTTTACTATTATTTGCTTAATTAACCACACACAGAATAAAGTCCATACAATTCAACCATTAACAAACTAACAGTAAAGAGATAAGCAGATGCAGGAGAAAAACGGGTACCAGAGGGTTTTGTAGCAAACGACCATGACCGCCGAAAATCGGCCAACTTGTAGAAGGTGGCCACCACTATAATCTGTGAATCCGAGTTATTCAACTCGGGCAAGCTCGAAATCGGTACTGGAACGGTGGGCCCAGAGAAGAATCTGGAAAGTCTCGTGCTTTGACGGACGCCATGAAATTCACCTGGAAAGTCTAATTGGGTTAAATCAAAGAACAATTGAAGATGAAAATTTGACGGTTCCTAAATTGAAAGAGGGTGGGGTGAAAGCTACGGTTAGGGTTTATAGTGAAGGTGATGAGGTGTTTGAAAAATCGGACTAGGCGGGTGGACACCGCCACGATTTACCCCTAATCGTTAGGGGCAGGCGCCCACGCCTGGGCGGACTGCTGAAGGAACAAAGAAGAAGAAGAGGAATGTAACCGAAAAAAAAGAAGAAGAAGAGGAACGAAGATCACGCCGTCCACCTGGCAGCCACCTTAACGTTTGATTAATCGAAACATGTCCTCAAACGTTGTAAGGGCATTTTTGACTTTTCGAATTTCATTTGTGCTGTTTAGTTTCCCACATCCAACGGTCCAAAAGTCATCTGCCACATCTAACGATCCAGAAGTCATTACAGTCTTCTCTTTGTAAGTTGTAAGACGATGTAGGCAGTAACCTAAATGGCGGGAACAAACAGCGCTTAGCGGGAAAATCCAATTACCTTACTTAAAAGCGCGGGAAGCCGCTCTCAAACGGCACATAGAGAGAGAGAGAGAGAGAGAGAGGATCATTTGCAATCAGATATGGTGGGATTAGCGTACGACTGCTTGGCGAACCCTCTCGGAGCCGTTCGATCGACGTTCGAGAAGGCCATAGCATCGGGATCGGACCCCGCCTCCTTCGACGGCCGGGACTGGGGCGCTGTTGATCTCTTCCGTCACTTTCTCTTCGAGGACGATGGTCTCACTCAGGTCCAGACCCTAAGCCTACTTTCAATTGTCATTCCCTTTGATTTGGGCTCATTTGTTGTCCTTGAAAACCCCAATTGTGTATTTTTCCCATTAATCTCTTGTGTTTATCTCGACCTAGATATTGTCACATCTGTTGTTAAAAAGTATTTCCCTTCAAATAGTTTTTTGTGTGATATGTGTTCTCGTTTCATCACTGTTTGGGAAAATTTAGGTGCCAATTCTGAATTCTGCAACTATAAGATGGGTTCAGCCCAACACTCTGGTTCGGTTTCGGGGAATGATACAGGACATGTTGGGAAATGAGTTCTATGTTGGTGCTTATAAGGTATCTTATGCCCTCTGATCATTTTCGGTGACCCAAAATGGGCTAATTTCTGTGCCACTAAAACGATGTGTTGTGGCTCTTTTGAAGGATGGCTCGGTTTGGAGAACCAACAAGTTTACGGATGTTCCTCAATTCCCTATGGATACTTCACCGGACATGCAATTATGGGAGCGCCGTATGCTCTACTGCATCCCGGTGAGTTCTCTGTACTCAAACTCTTCCTTCTTTGTAGTACATGACATCTGCTTCTGTTCTTAGCACATAAGCATATGCTTAGTATTGGTTGTTTGTTGCATGTAAGTTTTCTTTTTGTTAGGGTAAATGACACTCCTTGAATTTCAAAGTGCCTACTACCATATTCAGTTTAGACGTGTGGAATTAAAATTGTGGATCGTGCCATGATCTGATTCTTCTTGGGTTGTTATCTTGTTTACGTCTTTAGGTGCCAGGACAGAATTCATGGACTGAATCTCCTTCTGAAGCAGTGATGTATAGAAGTATGAATTCGGCCACCCAACAAAGAGAGAAGCGCCAGAGATTGGATGTTGAAGCTACTGATAACATGGATTGCAATGTAATTCCATTCTCATAATCTGCGTATTAACTGTTCACTTTAACTCGATTTGCAGTAAAAGGATAATCATATTTAAGTAGAAAAGGCAAACTGCATTACAATAGTAGTTTTCCTTATGGTCATCTTTGTTCTGAGCTCCGAAGCAGCTTAAAACAGTATGTTATATGGATTTAGGAAGTTTTTTCTTAGCAAAATAAGTAGGAAGCTCTCTGAATGGGTTTCCTGTTAATTGGATCGTTATAATTTACTTGATAGACTAGGTGCATTCATCATTATTTTGGCTGCAATGACTTGATGATTTTTTGGGCCTGCACATCTGATTCTTTGAACCATGAGCTTTGTAAAAATGTCTTCTTGTTTGTCTATCTGACATACTGCATTCAATGACAGGTCTCAGATGAAGGAGTTGAATGCTCTCCTGCCAAAAAGCTGGTAAGTAGAACAAATTTCAGTTTATTTTGCTCTTTTATTTTATTAAAAAGCATTATTTTATGACTCTGATGGAATATAAATTTGTCTTTACTAAATTTCTGTCTTTACTAAATTTCTTCTCCTTTTTCAGAAAGAGGATGGACATCTTCAGTCTCAGGAGTCAATTACTGAAGGCACCAGCTCTAGTATGATTATGGGGCCTGATGTCAACAGGGATTCGCTTCCTTGTCTTATTAAGGTACATTGGACAATTAGTTGTACCAACAGAAAAATGATGAACTGAGATTTGTTCTCTCTCTTTGTGAAAGCTGATGAAACTCTTATGGTTATCAGATTTATGATTGTCCAGAGTCTGACTTAAAGCTAAATGAGGTTTTTGAGTTTGTTGGAGTCTTCACTTTCGATCCAGAGTTCAAAGTGGACAAGGATGAATGTGATGATTTCGCAAATGGTTTCAGTGAAGATGTGTTAGTTCATTTTCCCCCTAATAAGGTATTGGCTGTGTCTTGCATCTACGCAACTGTTGGTCTCCATATATATGAACAAAAGACTAAATCTTGCATGTTTTTTTTTCTTTCTGTACAGCTTGTTTGTTAGTATCTTGTGTTGGACTATAAGAACATAGCTCACTTAAATACGTTTTCCTTTGGTGCAGGTACCACGTCTCCACTGTTTTATTCACAGGAAACTTGCAGTTCATGACTTCCTACCTCGTTCCCCTACAGTGGAGGTGATTTTGTGTCATTATAGTCATATTTATTCAAACAAAGGACTTATATACCTACCTGTGTGTATTTACTATTTATGCTAACGTGGTTGTGTTGACAATGCAATTATTATCTGATCTTATAGCCAAAGCCCAACCTGGTCAAAGAGATCAGGGAAGCTCTCTTGAGACATCTTACAGCTATTCTTGGTAATGATGGTGTAGCTGCTCATTTCATGCTGTTACATCTCTTGTCCACGGTAAATGGTGCCTTCCCATATCAAACTTTTTAGTGTTGGATCCACATGATGGTACTTCTATATTATTTTTGTTCATCTACATCCCTTCTGAGTCCATTTCTTATCTCAATCTCTCAAATTACCTCTGTCCCTTCCCTCTCTTCATCTCCTGTACTTATGAGGTATATGATTTATTATGGTTTTGACAGGTATATTCTAGAGTTGAAACTGTTGCTGTCGGGAAGCTTTCACTGAATCTCACTTGTTTTAGCAAAGAAAGTGTACCTGTGTTTGGCTCTCCGCTTTGCCTTGCTATGAAGAATCTTTTACCATTCACACAATGTATATCCCTAACAGTTGATTATCTCAACACTGCTTCTCTCGCACCAAGAAAGGATTATGAGACAAACAGGTAATCAGATTTCTAATTCCTTAACCAAGTATAATTTTCCTTTCAGTAGTAATTTTTTAATTTCTAAGTATCAATTTTGTTATAGTTTTAACTCTTCACATTGCTCTAGGCTGATAACTGGAGCTCTGCAGCTGGCTGAGGGTTCACACTTGATCTTTGATGAGACCCATTTGGAAGCTGGAACTCTCAACTCTGTTGGGGTTGAAAATGCAAGAGTGCTTAAAACTTTAATGGAGTTGCAAAAGGTGATTTTCTGTTTTATTATGCCTATGGATTGATCCTTAGTAGTAAACAATGCATTCCTGAGAATTTTAATAGAATTTGTGCGTCATGAGATTATTATGTCGTTCATAGCACAGTATTGTGCTAAGACACGTGATACATTTAATTTGTCTGTTTCAGGTGGAATATGATTTTAAGTTCTATAAACTGGACATGGCAGCTGACGTCAAAATGCTTATTTTATCTGAAGGCAAATCAAACATTTTGCCTGCTGATATAGTGTTACCTTTCCACCCTGCTTCAGTTGGTTCCTCTGAAGTTGCTGCAGAAGCACTAGAGGCTTGGAGATGGTACTTGGCTACTCTTAGATCATTGCCACATTCTATTGAGCCGGAAATGCAGAAGGTAAGAGTTAGCTTGACATCAACAATTAACCTTTAAACCTGAGCATAATTCTCATGGGTTGATACCTTACAGGTGATAGAAAATGACTTGGTTGCAGCAAGGCAAGAAGATAGGAAACTTGGCACCCAAGATTTTAGCAGGTTAGAGACTGGAAGATTTTCCAAATGTTCTTGTATCAAGTTTTGTTTATCATCTCAGCTGAAATTTTCCTTTGCTTGCAGATTGCTGACAATGGGCCGTCTGATGTCTATGAGTTTTGGTGAAACCAGCCTATCATTAGAACATTGGCAGATGGTTAAGGAACTGGAGAGGTTACGGAAAGAGAGGCTCAAGTGAAAGTAAAAAAATTAGTACTGGGAATTGTTCTAATTATTAACTGGTGTAAATTATAGCCTATGGCTCTTGCTGGCCCCAGGTCCGGAACTTTTTGTAAGAAAATATTGTGTCATTTAATAATAGTGTGCTGCCAATTCACTTTATTTTTCGGTTGCCAAATTCACATCAAATTTCAGATTGTTCAAAACGGTGGGCCCTTTGTGTTTGGTTACTAACTACCTCTTTAGATTTTCTTTAGTCTTTACATTCGGTAGCTAGGTTTTCCGACTTCTCAAGTTCACCCTTTACCAAATCAACCCCAAATAGCTTGTCGCTCAAGTAATTAAGAACAGTTAATTACCTCAAGTTCAAAACTCTCGGTAAAGCTTGAGGCACCAATGTCGTAAATGGTTGAAGGCTCTCCGTTGCTTAAGTAAAAATTAAGTACAGAGCATATAATAATCTGAACAGAGTAATGGTTATCTCCATTTTGGAACTTACACATATTTTTATAAGCTTTGGAAAGTGTGCATATTGTGTAGAACTTCGATGGGGGACTTTAGACATTTCCTGTGTGCTCCACGTGTCCCAGTGGGTGTTTGGGGTGTGGTCTTGCGCTCGGCAGTGAGTGGTGTTGAATGTTGCTCTACCAAATCCCTTTTTAGTCCACGTATGGCCTCCTTATTGGTCTGTCAAATTAGGTATAAACAAATTTCATATTGTTCAAAACGGTGGGCCCTTTGTGTTTGGTTACTGACTACCTCTTTAGATTCTCTTTAGTCTTTACATTCAGTAGCTAGGTTTTCCGATTTCTCAAGTTCACCCTTTACCAAATCAAGCCCAAATAGCTTATAGCTCAAGTAATTAAGAACAGTTATCCATGTATCGCAGTCTTGTGTTCAAACTTTCATTTCCCGAACTCTTTAACTTACTGGCTAAAGGTAGGGTAGTTTGATATGCTCAGAATCTCATATATGATAATGGTCATTAGTTGCATCTTTTCAAAAGAAAGGCTCCTATTAATACACTCATTCATCTAATATTGTAGTAGTTGAAAAACAAAAAAAATAAAAATTGCTGAGAACTTAAAAGGAGTTTCCATAGAAATCCACAAAGTATATAATTAAGATGCCAAGTACAAAGTTGCCCCAGCTGGGGTCGGTACCTAGTTAGGTATGGTATGAGTAATAAATCTGCATACCTACCTACCACCTTCAAAGATATTAATGTGCATTTTGCTTCAAAACAAACAAAATGCATCTTCACAAATCTCCACCGTTACTATAAATAATATATATATATATATAGCAGGCCTTGCGGGTGCCAAATTAGCCACCTCAGCAATAACATTTGCCTCTCTCCTAATCTACCCTGTCTGTCTCCTTCTCCAATCTCACCCTCTCCTCTCGCCCCCTTTCACAAGCAATCAAATATTACATATACAAATCAGCCTGCGCCATTTCTTCCAGACCTTTTACTGTTTATAAAAAGAGTCTAGAATTGACCGCCCGAAAATGTTTGACCAAACTGCCAGTCAGCTGGCACAGCATTGTTGCTGGTCACAGTTCTACCGTCACTGGTGGTGACTTGGAAAGACAGAGCCTGGCCATTGAGGTAAGAGTTGCTCTGCCAGTTCTGGCCCCAGTTCCTTGACATGGCTTGCCACCCTGTTTTGGACCCCTTGATTGAAACAGAGTGCACATCCCCTGCACCTCCAACGTTTGTGATCAAAACCAAGTTGAAGTAAGAGTGACCGTTGACGGTGAATCTTATCCCTCCCTTTTTCACACAAGAAACCCTGCACATGCCAACACAACCATGTTAAAAATGTCACTAGCTCACAAATTAAATTATTGTATGCAACCGTCACACTGAAAAATTATTCGTGAGTGTCTATACGAACACAACCATGTTGATGTGACTAACTCACAACACAAATAAAACTATTATATGTGACCGTCACACCGAAAATTACTTTTGTTTACCTTCTGAAGGAGACGGGGACAATTCCAGCTCGGTATTGAGCAATTTGTAAGAAGGCAGGCTCAGCCAAATCAAAGTGCTGGAGAGGAGGGTTGCACCATCCACCATTGTCATTAGACTGAGCTAAGTTAGGAGGGCAGAAGTTTGTGGCAGTGACGATGATGCTGCCGGGGAGGCACCATTTGGGGTCACTGTCACATCTCATCTCATAACATGACCCACAGCTCAAGCCATCGTTGAACAGAGCTGTGCTGAGAGCTGCAGTGTTGGTTCCATACCCTTGGCTATACAAATTTCCATATCCACAAGCACCTCCTGCAACACCGACATATATGATCCCATCAATTCATGGTAGAAATTTACAGTTTGAGCTACTATCTGCCCTTTTGTGCATTTTGGGTTTTACCCAAAAGCTCAAATGACACTGAAGTTTCTAACTTTAACACAAAAATTACCCCAAAAGTTAAGAAAACCAAAAAGAGAAGAGAAAGAAAGTGACTTGGAACTTGGTAACTTACCCATTGTGCCAGAGGCATCACCCCCACCATAAAATGTGGCATGACCACCTTCCCATCCTCCTCCATAGTCACCATAAGTGCCTTGAAGACAAAGATTGAGAACAGAGAACAGAAGAGCAATGGTTAAGTGTGAGGTAAAAGCCATTGTTGTGTTGTGAGAAAGAATGGGAGATAGAGGAGAGAAAGACTTGTTGACTATGGACTGCAAAGCGGTGAGTGCTTAGCTTTAGGGAATTGGGGTTTTCTTATATAGGGAGTTGAAGGCATTGGTAAGGGGGCTTTTGGTGGGGGCTGTGTACCCAGAAAGAAAGAGACAAGTTTAGCATTGTTCACTTTTTAGAGAGAGAACTAGAGGGAGGGAGAGAGAGAGAGAGAGCCAAAGCCACATAACACAGATTCATATTTTCAGGTCATATTACGAGAATCAATGTGCACATGCAAATGTTCCAGTTAGACTTACCAACTGCTGAACCCAATGACCCCACCTGCACATGCATTTCTCAAACCGTTTTCTTCCATCTTGCAAATACTTTAAACTTCTATAAATTAATCTTATTTTACTCAAATCAAATGACTTGTCTATCTAAACATTACGTGTAAAATTTGGCATTTTTTTCTTCTCACTTCATTTGCCTGAGATTGCGGAATTTAGCCCTTCAAACGGGGGTGTGTTTAGGTTCACAGAAGTCCAATCCGGTGGCCTTGAAGAGTGGGAACAAAATGAGCATAATTTGTAAAATTATAAACACCCCATTTTAGCATAATGTGATTCAGAACTTTTTTGTAAATATTTATTTGTGCAGAGGATCAACTAGAGAATCCGACATGAAGATCATTAGCATCTTTATGAGAAGCTCGAACTTTCAGCTCCACGTGTGTTTGATGATTTGAAGAGATTGAGAATCTGCTAATATGCTTGATTTGCACATTAGTCAAGTTAATTAAACAACTAAATCTAATTTCTTTCGACAAATAAATCATTTAGAGATGCGTCATCGAATGGTAGGTAAAATGCCAAAGAGTAGGTAGATTTCTAGAATAATTTGTCGGTTGAAAATATTTTTTTTTTTTTTAAAAACAAAATAAAAACAATGCAAAGTAAAGAAAAAAAAAATTGTCAAGAATAGTGCAAATTATATTAAAAAATGGTTAGAGTAATTGTCAACCCAAATAGTACACCAACTAGAGTTTTTGTCTCCAATACGACGATTTTAACAAATTTAAAATAAAGCAAAAGGATTAGCATGTTACTTACTTGCTGACAATGTAATCGTATCATCAAGATTTCATAGAGTGCTTACCTCTTCAATTCTAATACTTAATACGTCTTAATTTGTTGTTTTTATTAAAGCTTCGAAGCACTTCAGTTAATACGGAAACCGTCTTTTAAGATAAGATAATCGCGTGTATACATAATTTACTTTATCAACTTGTATATAATAAGATAATTCTCTTATCACATTATAATATGTTGTCCTTTTTTAAATCAAGATTTAAATTAATGATAATTTTATACATCTATGTCATTGAGAAATTGGATTTATTTTGATGATGGACCTACCATGTTAGGAGCACATGCAAGTCCCGGGCTTGGCGGTCCATTAATTTCATACATCATTTTCAGATAAATTTGCTGATGCTTTCAGTTCTAAGATATGATAAAATAAAATAAAAATATTGTGAAAAAAACTATAAGTGACAAATGCATAAATTTAATTGAGGGGAAGATAAAAACAAAAAATAATTGTAAACTTTAGAGATGGCAAAGTTTTGTTGTTGATAAGAAAAGGGGACGTGACATAAACCTCCATCCCATGCTCAATAAGAATTTCACCTCAACAGAAATCTTCAAATTTGTCTCTTTGTGTAAAGGAATATTATCGAGGTGGATTTCTGGATTCAAAATCTCTACCATTTTTGAACTCACACACTTTTCACATATGTCTGTGTTTTTTTCTTAATTCATGAGCAAATAAATGACAATGGTCCAAAGTGATTTTGGTGCACCGAATTCGGTGTGAAGTCAAAGTTTGTGGCTTCAATGTGAATTAAGAGAAAACAAATACAAATATAAATTCTTTCGGTTTGTGTACCAAGACTTTGAAGAGAGCTTTTATACTAAAATAGTGATATTCCTATTGCAATCTATTTTTTCTCGGTCAAACTGGACGGAGATTGCATGCATTCAAATCATAATAATAGCACATAAAAGTAACAATAATTAGAAGAAGAAGAAAAAGGAAGAATATATTGAAGCAAAATGTGAATGTGAACATAGCTTTTGTTTCATTTATTGCATGTTTTGGCATGGCATTACAAGGCTTGAGCAATTTAAACAATGAAAAGGGGCATGATTTTGATATCTCATATGTACATTTTATTATTGTTAATATGTGTTCTTTGCCCGACCAAAATATGTGATCCTAAAGTGGCTGAAACCTTCTCTTGCGGACAAGGTTTGAAGGGGTTTGAAATGAGATCCACAAAAGGCATGTGGATTTTATCCAAATGTTTGTGAGTGGAGGACCCATGAAATTGGCCTTCACTTGGGGCTGTCTGCTGCTGCCGCTATAGCTTTAGACCCATGAAAGTGTCGTCCCAGTTGCATTTTAGACCCATCAAAGTGTCGTCCCCGTTGCATGAAACTACTAAAAAGAATGGAATGACCCATTTTTTGGGTCAATTGGCAAGAACGTTTTGTTCGAGTGGTCACTTTCTTAGGGTAGTTAATAACATGGTCACTTATAGCAGCCACAACTAGTCCCACATGCATGCCAACTTCCAATACTCCGACCATGTGCATTTAAATGGATAACTTGGAGTGTAGGCCATCCCACACCTGGTCACATGTGAGCTGTGTTTCGTATTTATAAGCTTTTTTTTCCTTTTTATTTATTTATGTTTTATGTAATGTGACTATCAAAACAACGTCGCTTCGTACTCTCAGCTTAGTTTCTGACACTCCATATGCTTCGTAATCTCAGTTTAGTTTCTGATACTCCATATCGTGTACGAGAGTGCCCTGACCTCAATTGATTTGAGAGTGCCAAAACCATTGTCCCAAAATGAATCGTTCTCTCTACTCTCACCGTTGCAGGGCTTTAAGACTCAGAACAATAACTGCAAAAAACTGAAAACACTTTTAAGTTGTTTCAGTGGTTGTTTACATCCAACTCCAAGATTCTGAGTATCAATATTATTTATGTTGTTGTCCGGTAAAGGCTCATTCCAAATTTTACTTGCAACGACAAAAACAACCAACTAAATAAAAAGTAAAAAAATTGTCGCATATTTGCAGGAGCATTGATGAAAAGCCGGCATCTATAATATGATGCGGCAATGGGATTTGAGCTTGGGGGGTTACGCCCTTTTTTGTTTCTTGTTCTTTTTGTGTGGGGGGGGGGGGGGGGGGGGGGCGCCTTAACAATCGCAATTTACAATGAAATGTTTCTGTAAATGAAAAGCAAGTTAATATAATTTGAGAAAGAGAGAGAGAGAGAGAGTCAATCCACTACATAAAAGTCAAAACCACAATATGAACATAACAACACCGATTTCCACAGCATGACATTTTCAAGGGTTACAAATGAACAGAACACAAAGGAAGGGATAGGGGGATCCCAGGCATGAAAAGTTGCATCTCTTACAATGCTCTATTCTCACATGAGCAACCCCAAGGAATCAATTAGGATCTGAATAAGCATTCATGAACAGCTACCAAAAATTTTGGGAGCAATCAATTCAAAGAATCAAAGTCCAATAAACGAGTTTAAACCATACCTTTGGTTGAGGTCAGTCTATGAACAATCCAATAAATAAGGTGGACCTGGGGTAGATCAGCATTCAAAATCTCCTGTTGCTTTCACCGGCAGATATGGAGGGCCCTTCAGGCCTCACTAGATGAGAACCTCTGTTACTGATGTCAAGCCCCTGAAATCGGCCAATCGAATCCTGCTGCAACATATCCGAGCACGCATGTGACTGGGCTGCAGAAAGCATAGGCTGATGGGGAGCTGACATATTTGGCGGGAAAGGATGAAACTGTGGCATGTGAATGTTCTGGGAATCACGCTGCCCCGCTTGTGACTGACTGGGAAAGAAGGGGGATTGTGAATATGGAATTTGGTGCATTCCCATGTTGTATGAATCAGTGTGTGTTAGTACTTCCCCGGTTGCAATCTTGAGCCTCTCAAGTTCTTTCTTCAGTGCATCATTGAGAGCTGTATTAAGGGAAGAGTAGCACAAGAGAATTGGTGGTTAGCAATTGCCATAGCACTTTGGGGAAAGGTAGCCTTGCCAGCTTCAAAGTACAGTTACCAGACTCAAACCAAAGGAGATAACCAAGAACATAATAGCAAACCAATGAATTGGTTGGACAAATGCGAGAGACCACATTATTAAGTGTACAAAGACCCAAAGGTAGCATTTGTAAAATATAATACCCAAGGGACTCAATGCATTCTTAACTGATATTAACCACAAATATAGCACTGAACCAGCTGAGACCAGTACCCAGATGATGATCCATTGGTCACTTGTATAACAAGTAAAACAAGAAAAATTCAATAAAAGGTGCCTGAAACCATGGAAATAATTCCAAAAGGTGGGTGCATGACACGTACCATCACGTAACTGAGCTTGTTGTTCCATAGCTTGCACCCGAAGCTTAAGCTCTGAGTTCTCAGTAGATAAGCCTGTTGTATCTCTCTGAAAAAATAACACAAAAAAATACAAAACCTCTCAGATAGCAGCCTATGGAAATAAGCAATATGAAGGCAATGAGTTGTAATAAATGACAATCTCTTAAATCAACAGCAAGGGTGAAGGACAAACAAGTCCTGATTACAAGTTTTGTAAAAGCTCAAAATAATCTCCTTAGAACATCTTTCTCTCATGTAGCATTCCTATGCCAGATGACCATTCAACTACATTTGCAAGAACTACATGACTATAAACAGATGAGGCAAGCAAGATGAGTATTTGAGTAAGAACCTGGAACAGAGTGAGTTGTGCAGATAGGGTAGTAGCTTCTGTTTGTAGGGTCTGAACTTTTCTTTCAAGTTCTGAGATGTACCGGGCCTTCCTCTCTTTTGACCGAGCAGCAGACTGCCGATTTGCCAAAATCCTGTTTTAAAATATGCAATTGGTAAACATTCTTTAGAAACACCCTCATTAACTATACGTATAGTTAAGATCTAACAGTTAAGAACTTTAATCAGACATACACCAGAGTTTAAGCTGCTGGATTACAACCAAAGGACGAATAAGGTCTTACATGCTTAAAGCCTTGTCAAGTGTTAGAATTGTTCTCTAATAAGGTCCTTAAGCCAGGTTTCGTATATGGATGGTTGAGAAATATAATGAGTGAGAGGCATCTCAACCATTCGTATCTAATATAATGGTTGAATAGTAAGTCCTCATTTAATGACCTTACCAAAGGACTTTGAACGAATAATTAATAGCAATAATATTATAGTTAGAAGTAGTTTTTGTATAAAAATTTTATTCAGATAATGTTCCAACTAAACATCCTTAAAATGTTTGAGAAAGTTGTTGGTCATTTGTTGGCAAATTTGGGAACAACGAATAGCAGTTATCTTTAAGAACCTTATGCAAGATCTTGCGTGTATCATTCTGAGATGCAATTCTTATCTGATAGATTATTTTATGCGAATTCATAATTTGGAAAATGCCTCTTCTACCAGTTGTTTTTCCACTAGGAACAAGCAGCACATTTAATTGTTGCCTCCTAAGCTAAATTATGGAAAACTAAATGGGTCACTTAAGAAAGATAATAATGCTTCTTCAGCATCATAATTACAGTTTCTAATGACAATTTAATCTTCCTAAAGAAAATAAAATAAATTTTGGGTTAGAGCGTTACTTCTATGGCGGAGAGCAGAGCACCCACATATTCATATTCAACATATGATAAGCAAACACAAATCCCTCCAAAAAAAATATATTCTTTTTTAATACCAGTTTCTAAGCTGATAATATCCAGCTAAAAAATCAAACCACAACGAACAATATGCAAAAGTTTGAGTCATAATACAAAAATGAAGGAACAAACATAAGCAAACAGATGCGTAATGTGATAGAAGCGGATAGAAGAATACCTCTTAGCTCGTTTTGGGTCGACAGTCCAGAGCTCGGCGAGCTTATCAGGGGCCATGGCCTTCTTGGCCTCTATGCTCTCCAAAGACGCGTCAACCGAGTTGCTATGCCGGTGCCTCGGCCTCGCACTCATCTCTCCACCAAGCCCGACACCTGTCTCCGCGGAGCCTCCGGGATTCTCGAGTTTTGGGTCGGAGGGTCCGTCGTCGAGCTTGGATCCGAGCTTCTCGATGTCCATGTAGGTGCAGAAGAGGTCGTCCTCGGAGCCGCCTAGCTCCTCGAAGCTGCCGGATGGGCCGTCGAACGGGTCCTGGAGCAGATCCAGGTCGTCGGGGATCCGGAATTGGACTTCGGATTGGGCCCGACGGTGGTAGGAGCCCCGGAACGAAAGGCTGGGACTTGCGTCCTGAAACGGCGTCGTCATGCGTGGCCTCTGAGAGGCCTGTGAGCTAGAGCTCGGATCAGGTTTCGGGTTCGCCGGATCTTGCATTTTTCTTCGACTCTGGAGCTCTCTGCTCTTGCCTCTCTTTTTTCTCTCTCCTCGTGTCCGAAACTAGTTGTGTTGACAGTGAGTGTTCCTCACTCCTCCAGATTAAGTTGGAGGGACGTTTGGGAGCGAAAAATGAGAAAAACCATGTTACACGGCGCCGTTTCAGTGTGGACCGACCGAGGTTGGAGAGTCAATTGAGATTATGGATCGGGCTTAAGGTTTAAGATCTTCCATTTTACTATTGTGGCCTAACGTGTTCTATTATTGGGCTTGGGGCTAGTTTGTTACGCCGAACTGGACTCGGTGTTGTTGGTACTTTTTTCTTCCCGTTGGAAGATTTCCCAAATTCGAATGAGAGAGGCGGAGGCAAAGCATGAGATAAGCGTGCATTATTGGAGAGATGAATGGCGACCACATTATTGTAAAGTTTCGTACATTTGATGTTACAAATCCTTGTGTGTCATATGCTATATATGAATATGGAAAGCAAAGCCGTGGTACTATAACAACAATTGAGGGTTTTGAGTAGTCTCCTCCTCCTTTCCGACATCATCAAGTATAAATGGGAATAGTCTGCGATGGCCATGTTAGGTTGTCTTGGCTGCAGGCAAACATCTTGGTCCAAAGCGCCATTTGGGTTCTTTTTATGAGTCACAAAAGGGACCATAGGAGGCCCAGATTAGAACTAAGCTTGTGCATGCAGACCAAGCTGCTCCACTCCACATCAAATGTTGTTCACCTAATTAATGAAGCTGGTGATGAATTTGAGACAAGGTTAGCAAAGTTGGTGAGGGCATTAACATGTTCCATGTATATCTGATGTAATTTGTATGGAGCTACTCAATCCAAGCAGACAGACAGGTGTCTTGCTCTAGAACTTTGTGGGTCCATTGGACGTTTTGACTAGACATTTGTGGGCCCGTCTCTTCATCAATCACGGTATAGAAAGAGCCACATGATTTGAATGTGCCGTCACAAGTAACTTGGGAAGATAATTTAACATGTCCCTGTCAAAATAGAAGGAAGAAGGGAATCAATTTGGCAAACCGCATTCATTTTGAATACGGAAAATAACAAGGTTTCCACAAATTTGGACTAGACAGAAAAGACTAGAGAATGATGATTTATGGCTGATTTTTCTCTCTCTTAAACAGTTACTGTGGTGATTTTTACTACATGGGTAAAAACAAAGCAAGTTACTTGGTCTAAAATTAATGGTTTTGATGACAATGAGAATAGATGCATATGAATATCTCAAATTTAAGTTCCAATTCTTCCTGTTAGAATGATGCTTGAAAACTTGCAAAAAGTTTAACATGAGATGGGAGCAAATCATAATCTTGTATCAAATATTAATCAGAAATGGTGTGGGGGGAGCAAATGTCGACATTAGCATTATGAGAAAAGATTAGGATTTAAGAAGAAGGATGAAGATTGGCTAAATTGGAGAAGCAATGATTTGACTTTTCAATAAAGGAAGATGAGTGTAGGAGTGGAAGAAGGACTTGGTGCTTGGAATAATAAGCTTTACTTTCTTTTAAATCACAATTAGGATCAGGTACCTTAATCAAAATTCTTAAGCTCTTCCTTTATTTTTAAGAAAATATTAAGTAAATAAGAGCTCTTACATTCATGCTAATGACATGTATGCAAAAGTTTTTCTTTTTATGAATTATTTTTGCATATGTGTCAAACTGTGATTTGTAGAAAGAAAGAGTGTCGTCTCATTGGTAATGAGGTAAATAATATCCTTATTTTTACTTTGATTTGCTAATGAGCACAACCTTTTTTCTTTTTTTTTCCCTCTACTTGATTCTCTAAAGTTTAATCTTTTGTGTGTCATTTCTCTCAACAATAATGCATACTCTGGAATTGAAAAGACACCCATCTTAGTCTCATTTGGTATCCATCCTCCTACCTGTAACCCAGTGTCCTTCCTTAGCCACAATCCAAATACTACAAAACTTGCCCATAACCCTCTCACAATCTGCAGCATCTATCAAATTATCAATCTCTCTCTCTCTGTGAATGGAAGAAGCAGAAAAGGCTTCATTTCAACCTTTGAGCCTCTAAGCCTCTTTGGTAAGAATATATGAGTCATACTTTCTGTCATACTTTCTTCTCTTTTTCTTCATCTCATGTCTTTTTAGAAGTTAGGGTTGTTCTGAGGGTTATAAATCTTAATTGAAGTGATTATTAACTTCAAGTTTCAACCTTTTGGAGTCTTGATGATTACTATTCACCACCACTTCCATAATCACAGAGACCATCAAGATATGCCTTTTTTGAAAGTCTTTTTTATCTAGTTGGAATCCTGACAAACATTACCATAACACAAAGGCCTCTATCTCTCTCTCTCAGTTTTGACAAGAGAGATATCAAAGAAGAGCCACAAGGTAAGAAACAACAAGTCCCCACTTAATTTTATGCAGTTTCCCTCACTACCATGAATTCTACCAGTCTTTGAAAGCCCCCACAACTCAGCTACCACCAGCCTTGCATAGAATTCCAACACCAAACACAGAGGTAGCTAGAGTGGAACAAAAAATAAGAGAAAGCTTTGCTCTGTACATGGGGAAGATGAATTCCCTTCTCTCAGTCTCCTTTGTGGTTCGATTTGGCGCCAAAAACCCATGGAGATATGAAACTCCAAGCTTATTTGCATAATCTGTTGAGCAAAAAGATACAAGCTTTAGCTTATTACAAAGCAGGAGGAAGGTGGGTTCTGTTTAGTTTTGCTGATTCTCAATCTAGTGAAGCAACCAATGGTAACTCTTCATTACCGTCCACACCGCCTACTTCTAGACCCATCAGGATCATCATCATCATCATCATCATCATCAACCACACCAGACCCAGCCAATGGAAGTAGGACACGTGGGACATACACCAATGAGGCCAACTTTGACACCAACATGGTCATCATCCTAGCAGCCCTGCTCTGTGCACTGATATTTGCTCTGGGGCTAAACTCAATCGTGCGCTGTGCTTTAAGATGCAGCAGAAGGTTCTCTTTTGAGACGCCAGATGAGACTGCTGCGCGCTTAGCAGCCACAGGGCTGAAAAAGAGCACATTGCGTCAAATTCCCATTGTGGCATATGGCTCAGGGGCTAATATTCCTGCCACAGACTGCCCAATTTGCCTTGGAGAATTTCAAGATGGCCAGAAAGTGAGGCTGCTGCCCAAATGCAACCATGGATTTCATGTCAGGTGCATAGACACTTGGTTTTTGTCACACTCTTCGTGCCCAACTTGCCGCCACTCGTTGCTTGAACAGCCAGCTGCAGCTTCAGATTCTGCAGAAGTTGCTGATGCTAGGCATACTGCTGGAAATGCATCATCTGGAGGTCAAGGTGATGTGCCAATATCTGTTGATGAAGCCAGTTGATAATGTTTTAAACTTATAGAGAGAGATTTTATTTATTTATAATATTGTTGGTTTACAAGTAGTTTTTAGATTTTGGTTATCAAATGTGTAATCTTATCTGAGGTGCTGTGGCAATGCCTACATATATATGAGGTTTTTGAGGAAATAATATAAATTTTCAGCAAAAATTGAGCACCTCATATGTTGGATAATATTATCTACTCTAATATTGCAGTGGTGTTTAACTTGAATGTGAAGGAAGATCCAATCCAAGTATAAATTTCAGCCGATTCATTTTATATGAATGTCTTGCCGTCTTTGTAATGCAAATCAATGAAGCAAACAAAAGCTCCCAACTATGCACTTGAGTTCGAATCCCTTCCCCATAATTTAGATTAGATTAAAGTATAACATTTTGCTTTTTCTTTTTCCCTCGCTTCCATTTGTAAAAGTTAAGCAGACAAATGCAAATATGATGAAAACATAGCATTTTTCAAGAACTCAAGCTGAATTAATTTGTCATCCATGATCCATATGCACCTTTCTCTTTTCCCTGTTTGATTTGATGGGCATGCAATTATTTATTTTGGTATAATATATAATATATGGGACACAAGTAAAAAAAGAAACATTATTTTGTGCTCACGGAATGGAATCTCAAACTCTTTTTTCCCCTCCATTCTTCACCTTTTTTGGCCCACAAGTAAGAAATTTTATTCCTGCACTACCTTACTCATGTTTTTAAGTAAATGAGCTGCAGCAGGATCAGTACTTGTGGGTGTGATGAGGACATTTTCTTAAGCATCATTTGTCGATGGACCACTCCCACAACCACACGCACCCTCTTCTTTTCAACCCGATTGATCAATAATATCTATCTTTAAGATTTTTCCTGGATTCCAAAGATTACTAAGAAGACATTTTTGTGTAGGGAAGCTTGAGGAACAATATTTGTGTACTCATGACTTGTGCGGGAGGCAGTAATTAATGTAGTCATGTTTCATGTTTCAATCCTTTGTGGCAACTTCTATTGGTAGAATCGTTTTTTCTTTTGATTAATGGGTTCGGGGATTCAAATTTGGGATATGTGCTAAAATTGAGACGAGACACATCGTTAAAGTAAGAGCTAGTTAATTTTGAATCTTAATAGAACCGTTTAAACGATATGCGTCCACTGAAACACCCACTAGCTATGACTACTACATCAAAAAAGGGTACATGAAGGTACCAATACAGTACATATATAGCTCGTCATGGATGAGCTACTTGCGCACACAGAAATTGATCAAGAGCAAATCCAACTTGGAATTTTTGGATTGTTGTGGACTATAAGGACTCAGTGAGCTTGTGGTTCACAATAAACTGAATATAGCAGACGATATGATTTCTTTGCGAGAATGAATATTAAGAAGAATTCCATCCAACCCCCCCACCCCCTTTTGTTTTCAAGGATCCTTCTACTACAACATCTTTTTACACATATTTCATTTTGATTTTATTTTTTGATTTGTTGTAATTGCAAATTCACAAGGTAGCTACTAGCTTAGGCAAGTTGTTTTTCATTTTTTATTTTTATACAATCAATTAAGGGGAGGGGAAAGGGAGGGGGAACTCACACACACAAGTACCATGGGACTTCAACACATGATCACATGAGAACACACCAAGACCTGGACCAATCCAACTAACACACCTAGTGCTATAATACCCTCGTTAGTTTAGGCAAGTTTTATTTGAGGAAAAAAACAAAGAAAAATTTGAAGTACCTACGTTAAAAAATGAGAGTGGCACGACGATTGATAGGTGTCATTGTGCTAATTTACAATTGAGTCAATTGATTGGAGTCATTCTATAGTGAGAGGCTTATATATGGCCTTAGGTGAGGTCATATCTCTTAACCGTTGAATCAAATTAACTGATTTGTTCCAACCATTAAGAGATAGAACCTCACCTAAGGGCCATATATAAGGCCCTCACTATAGAATTCTTGTTATTGATTGAGGTTGGTAGTTTAAAAATTGGCCAAGGCCCTGCAACAGCAGGGCCCAAGTAGAGATGTCAATCAGTTGAATTGGGCCTTGAGAAGGCATGGATTGCCCCTTGAGGTTCTTAAATGGCTTAGTCCATTTTACAACATGCTATTTTAGTTGGAGTCATTTTATAGTGAGGGCCGCTTAATCCAAGGCATTTAGATGAAGTCTTATATCTTAAATGTTGGATAAATTAACCAATTTGATCCAACGGTTAATAAATAAGACCCTCGCTACAGAATTCTTGATTTCAGTTGGGGGTTAATGGGCTTAAGCCCAAAACCATACACACTTCTTGCAAAGATGTAGAAAGAAAAGGGAAAGTAGGAATATTATTTTCCATAAGCATAAAAAACTTGGAAGTTGGATGGACAGAAGTCTATATATATCATTCATTTTATTAAACAGAACAGAGCACAAGAAACACCAGGTTTTCCCATAAATTAACAAACTTCAAAATGAGCCCTTGCAATTGCAAACAGCAGCAACCCATAAAAAAGAGCCCAAAACCATACAACAAAAAGCTCTCACTTAGTCAACTCAGCTGAGAGTGTGTTAGCCAAGGATGATATGGTTGAAGGAGACACCCCTCTAGTCCCACCCAAATACCATTTCTTGATGTTCTCAACCACATTTGCATTCTCCACCTTGATTTTTGACTCTTCCTTCCCTTCAGTGTGAAAAGAAATCTGCATACACATAAACAAATAAGTAGAAATTATATCTAATTAGCTGAAAGCAATATTTCCTTAACAAAATCAATGTTATTTGGTTTGATTCTTACCTCAGCAGTGGCAGAAGTTGCTGGAAAATGAAATGTGATGGTGGAATCTTTCTTGAAGTACTTTGATTGGAAGAACTCAACAATTTTCTCCAAGGCTTCCTCCTCCTCTTCTTCATACTTGTCATCGGCTGCCAATCTATCCCTCACAGCACTCTCAAGCTGCACCCCATATTGAGACCCTTTGATCTCCTTGATCACCACAACCCTAAGGAATTTCTCAACAGGAGCTACATGCATCCACAATTTGATCAAGGGATTAGAAAAAAGTAATTGAAGATTGCAACTTTTGGGATGTATATGGTATTGCAATTTTACCAGAAATAAGAGCATCAAAGAAGTCATCATCTTCTGCAAGTTCATTTGCTTTCTTGGTTTTCCATTGTTGAAGATGTGACACAACTTCAGGGTCTAAGTAAACCCCAATTGCTGTGAACTTGATTTGAAGAAAGTGTATCTCAATGTCAGTGATCCCTGCCAAACCCAATTACCCATTAGCAATTTTTCATTTTCTTTTGCTTATCAAACACAAAAATGGTATGTTTAGCAAGTGCAAAAATGGCTTACCATGACCCAGCAGAGACAATGGCTTGGTGGTTGTGATCTGAGAAGGAAAAGGAACTTCATCTACCAATACCACTTCAGTACCCACTGTGGTGCACAAAGATACAAAATTTAGTCAAGCTTAAATTCAAGAACAAAACCCAACAGAAATAAAAACAACATGATTTCACAGAGAGACAGAGAGCTCTTACTCTTAGTGTGGCTGTGAGTTTTAGTAGGCAGCTATGGAGAAGATGAAGGAAGTAGATAGAAATGTTGTCTGAGAAAACAATGGGAATATAGCTGAGGGTTAGGCCTCTATATATCCTGGGCTGTGGTGTTCAAGCTGAGCTGACAATGCCTTCCAGTCTTGGCAAGGTGGTAGGTGTTACAGTGGAGGTTGAAAAGCTTGTGATCACATCTCACTTTCTCCAACTTAAATTTTAGTTAGAGTTTCATTTGTATAAAATTGGGTCTTCAATTGACACGTCACTTAGCAAATAGCCATAAAAAAACAATTCGGGGTGTCCTGTGGAGAAACTTCTCACACATAATCGTTGTATACAACCGATGATGCGACAGGCTCCGAAAAAAATATTAAGTAATTTGATATGAATAGTGAGTTGGCAGAGAGGGTACATGAAACAGTCACACCAAGAAAGTCACTTGGTTTGTGAGGCACCAAAGATGGCCTCTTTCTTTTTCTGTATCAAATTTTGTTCAACAAGCTCCCTTGTGAGTGAACCTGTCCTATATTACAGGTAAGGGGCATATATGAAAAAAGAATATCCTATTTCATTATCGATTTGGCTGAAAATGAATATTGGATGGCCTCCATCTACCCGCGTGTTCAACAATTCAAGCTTGTAACAACCATTCCTTCTACCTACCTCCCCTATTTAATCTCTTCTGGTAGCACAGTTTCTAAGTTATGGCTGCTATACAAAGCACTGCGATGATTCGCAATTAAGGCGTCACTTATTGAAAACAACTATCGACGGCAATCAAGAAAGATAGACAAAAACGGAATCAGGTTTAAAATGAGCTACCCGAAGATTTTTCCACTTATACAGGTTAGGAAACTTGAATTCTTGATTGCATTCCTTGTACTCACAAGTGCTGGATGCTTCTTTGCTGAGCTTGGCTACGCAATTAAGGCGTCACTTATTTGAATATATTCCAATATTTAAATAGTATAGCCGCACGGCTATACTCTTTGAATATATTTCGAATATTTAAATAGTCTGGCCGGACGGCTATATTCTTTGAATATGTTTGAATATTTAAATCGTACCGCCGCGCAGCTATACTCTTTGAATATATTTGAATATTTAAATCATACCGCCGCGCGGCTATACTCTTTGAATATATTTCAATATTTAAATCGTATAGCCGCGCGGTCCGCGCGGGGATACCCTGTGCATATTTTCGAATATATAAATAGTAAACCGAACAAAACTAAACAAACAACCTTTGTACTAGTGAGAGCGCGCTCTTCTCTTTCTTCTACAAAATTCAAATTGATTCAAATTGAATATCAAATAATAAAAAATCCCACGGATCTGCTACGCAAAACTTCAAAACCCTAACCCACCAACCCCTCTTCCCTCTCAACCTCAACCTTCCATTCTTGTTTGCTCCCGTGGGGAGGTCCAAAGATTCATCATTTCAGCAATTACCCTTTTCGTTTTTGTTTCAAAAGTTTACAAATTTTAGCGGCCATGAGTCAGATTTAGTGGTTCTTGCAAAAGGGTCAGTTTTTAAATTGGTGTATTTGAATTGGGTTCAAAGATTACGGAAGACCGATGTGATTCAGGAAAAGGGTTGGTCTCGATACCCAGACGGATTCAAAGGTTGGTTCTCTTTCCTGCGCTTAGTTTGCATTTGAGGTTATATGTTCTCTAGTTTTCGTTCATTTCACTAGTTTCTGATTTTTTATTTTTTGGGTTGTTTCAAACGGTATAGCCGGACGGCTATATTCTTTGGATATATTTAAATATTTAAATAGTATAGCCGCACGGATATACCTTGTGCATATATTTGAATATTTAAATCGTATAGCCGATCGGCTATACCCTGTGCGTATTTTCGAATATTTAAATAGTACATAGCCGCGCGCTATACGCTTTGAATATATTCCAATATTTAAATCGTATAGCCGTGCGGCTATACCTTGTATATTTTCGAGCGTTTAAATAGGATAGCCGCGTACCCGGTGCATATTTTCGAATATTTAAATAGTATAGCCGCACAGCCATATCCTGGCATTTTTTAGTATTCAAATAGTATCGCTGCGCGGCTATACCCTGTGCATATTTCCGAATATTTAAATAGGATAGCCGGTCGGCTATAACCTGTGCATATAATCGAATATTTAAATAGTATAGCCGCCCGGCTATTTACTATTCATATTTTCAAGCATTTAAATAGTATAGCCGGCTGGCTATACTCTCTAAATATATATATATATATATATATATTAGTTTTTTTATTCGAATATACCTATCTTTTTTTATTATTATTTTAGTTTAATATTTGTAATTAAGAAATATCTTAGCCTTATTTAATTACTTTAGTGTTCGGTATGATACAATGTGAAAAAGGTACCTAGTGAAGGTGAAAATGAAGTTCGGCTTTAGTGTTTGGTGATCTACTTCTTGATATGCTTGATAAAAACACCTACACAAACTAGTAATAGGCTAGTTGAGGTTGTGTTTGCTTAAATAGGACTATAATCATTCAATATGGTGAAGTGAAAAACAAAGAGTATTTCCCCAGTACTCTATTGTTAAATTATTCTGAGTTTTGTCTTGAGAATACAAATATATAATTGCTTCGTCATAGTCTTAAATTGAAGTGCTTCAATTTAGGATTATTGATTGTTAAATCCTGGGAGATGGACTCTTATAGAACTACGAGCATAAGGGCATGGGCGAAATATGTCTTTAGGACATTGCAATTCTTGCAAGCCTCAATTGCTAAAGTTGTCAGTATTTCTATTCGTGTTTGTTAATTTACATTAAGTTCACGTAAATTTGTTATTGTATTTGATGATTACAATTTTGTTGAGAATTATTATAATCTAAATTCATATTTTCTATTGTTCCGTGAACAAATATTAGTTCTATCTTTTGAGTCATTCAGTCATTGAATTAGTTCTATCCATCATCTGATTTTGCAGTTAATTGAGAAAGTTTAGAAGACTTTGGATAAGGCTACTCAGACATTGACGTTCACCTTGCCATTCCCTATGCTGGTTTACCCTTTCTATCAGGTGAGACTTCTGTCTTGCTTCTTAGTTATTATTTACATAATTAATGAGCTTGGGGATTTCTTTCTCTGATTGGGTATATGATGCTGATTTCTTTCAATCACAGTGGAGTCGAAGTCCAGGAAAGAGTGGCTCTCCATCGAGACTAGGGATTGATCAACAACATCCATCATGACATTGGAACCCATGTCATACATCACCTTGATGCAGGACGCATATGACCTAAATTTATTAGTTTCCTAGATTCTCTAGTTTTCCCAATTCTAGTAGGATTTCTACTTTTCCAGATTTCCAGATTTCTAGTTTTAAGTTTCCTATTTTATTTGGGTTAGGATTTCCCTTTAAGCAAGGGATTTTTATCCTATTATGTCTAGGTTTTAGTTTGCTATAAATACCCCCTTGTAGTTGTTTAAAATTCAGATTTGAATATTGAGTAAACCTGAACATAGAAGAATATAAAAGATCGAGGAGACGAAAATATAGATCGAAGGGACGAAAGAAAGGACCGAAATCAGAGAACCGAGAAGGAAGAACAGAAATCACATAGTTTAAGAGAAGGTTTACTCAATATTCAAATCTGAATTTTAAACAACTACAAGGGGGTATTTATAGCAAACTAAAACCTAGACATAATAGGATAAAAATCCCTTGCTTAAAGGGAAATCCTAACCCAAATAAAATAGGAAACTTAAAACTAGAAATCTGGAAATCTGGAAAAGTAGAAATCCTACTAGAATTGGGAAAACTAGAGAATCTAGGAAACTAATAAATTTAGGTCATATGCGTCCTGCATCACACCTGTTCCCTTAAATCCCACACTCTATAACTTAGTAGAAGCAGTGAGTACCACTTATGCCTAAACACCATTTAGCTGGAAAAAATCAATTCAATTATGTACCCCATTTTGATATGGTTCTTGTTAATTCATCATATTAATCTTTTCAGATGGCGGCAGCTAAGCCTGTGCTTGGGAAGTACTACAGAGAGCCAAAGAAATCTGGGCCTCTCCCACTTCACTTATTGGGAGTTTCTTAACTTATAACGTCAGTGATACTGGGGATGTTGGATATTATCAAACTGATAAGAATCTCGGCGGGTCAGTGTTTTGATTATATGAAAAAACACTGTATTCTAATTTTATTATTACTTGACACACCAGTAACTAATTGGCCACGGCGTTAAAAATTGTATGAATGTTACAAGAGTTCAGAAGTTCAAAATTTTCCCGATATATTAAAAAAAGAAAAATATAAAATAGTAATAATAAGATCACAAACTTCCTCTAGTCTCACTCTCATAGAATAACCTTTGAGTGCCATTGTTCTTCTTCTTCAACCAAATCCCCATAATTCTTTAGAGAAATCATATTGTCGGTACAATTATGGATCGTCATATGACTTTGTCTATCTTTGAGTAGTACACTCTTCATGGACCTACGTGTTAGATTCACAAAGAATATACTTCTCCTACATAGATAGTTCTCCTCGTGGAAAAATATACCGTGCTCCCACTCACCAAAGTAGAAAACCCCAGACGCATGAGTCCCAAGACGAAGAGGATGTTTGTGCATATATATTTTGTAATTTAGCACCCACTCATGTTTCTTTTTATCATCATAATTTTTCAATACCAATACCCATATCTCTATATCTGACGAAGAAACATCCACTAGGGCCAAAGATCCCCTGAAATTAAGCAAGTGAACAAAAAGTGAAAGATCCAACTTTATCTTTAAGGCAAGGGGATGAGGAGTCCAATAGAACTCCTCGTTCTTGAAGTCAAAAGAAAGTATATGTATCGACAACTTGTCATCTCCACTAATCAGCCAATGCACGGCTCCATGTGTAGATGTTGCCACAGTGCAAGATGGATAGCAAGGGGGAGCTAATGGTAACTCCTGCCATGAGCTTGTCCCCAATACAAGAACTTCAGCCGTCACCACTGTCTGGTGGTCCTCCTTTAGATAGCGGGAGACACGAACAATCTTGTAGGTGTTTGTCATATTATCAAATCCCATGCCAAAAGTATCACTGTTGCAGAAACTATTAGGTGGAACTTGGAGGTCACTCTTAGTTGGGAGCATTAGAACTTCTCTCTTCAAAGGATTCACCGAGACAAATGATCTTCCATTCCTCACATCACTCCTCGTAAAGCCAAACAAGTTGCAGAAAACAAAATCGTGCTCATAATAAGAACCTATGGACTTTAATTGAGGAACAATTGCATGTTTGCTCTTTGTCAATGAGTCGCCATCGTATTTCAATGGGTGCATCCTTTGTTCACCATAGGGAGAGGGAGAAAGAAGAAAAAGTCGAGGTACTTGATGAATTTTCGTGGGTAAGGCGTCCATCAAGAATTGGATCCCCAAGAAGTTGTTCACTTGATCAAGACTAATGTACGGATTTTGGAGATGAAAATATTTGTTATATGTCTTCAATTGCTCATCCAGCTCCCCTATTTATATACAAATAGATATCTTCTAATATTTTAATTCAACGTCCTAAACCCTAATGCATGTTGGAAATCAAATTAAATTAGGAAATAAATTAATGTATATTTATATTTATCCTAATTACACTAGGATAATTATTTAATTATCCAATTAAATTAGAAAATAAATATTTGTTCCTACTTATAACTTTCAATACGATATTAGGAAATAAATTAATGCATAATCCTAGTGATCCTAATTACGCTAGCATAATTATTTAATTATCCAATTAAATTAGAAAATGAATATTTGTTCCCACTTATAACTTTCATTACGGTATTAGGAAATAAATTAATGCATATTTCTAATAATTATCCTATTTACACTAGGTTTTATATCGTCCCAGGTTTCCTCTCTCTCGATTAATATGTATATATTTTTTTTCTGGGTAAACATTTTTTCTTTTCTTTCACCAAGATATATATTTAACATAATTTCTCTTTTTTCTTATATATTAAGAAAGAACTTATATAATATTCATAGCTCTCAAAGAAGAATGAAATAATGAACAAAATTTGATTGCATTGAATTGAAGAATCGTTGATTTCATCCTTCTTTGGTAACTTTTGGTGAATCACACCGAATAAGAATTAGATATTCCATTATTAAAATACATTTCATCATATTTATTTAAGTGACAATTTAGATAGACATTTTCGGGTATTCAAATAGTATAGCCGCGCGGCTATCCCTTAGCCGTTCGGCTATACTCTCTAATTAACCGAATATCTTTGGGCTGAGAAGTTGCCATGATTTCCACTCAGTTATTAGAAGTTCCTGCCAATTGTAATCCTGTCACCTACCGAGGGCAGGCCCTCTAACTGGATGATCATCGGTGATGTAAACAAAGCATTGCGATGATTAGCAATTAAGGCGTCACTTACTGAAAACAATTATCGACGGCGAACAAGAAAGATAGACAAAAACGGTGACAATGTGGACAATGTCATTGGCATAGTTGCATTGGGATCTCTGCCCAATGCAACCACTTACAACTTTACCCGCTAGGAACATACCAAAAATACAAGTACAAGGTTCTTTCTTTTATCTCTTTCTAGTTTGGACTTTCCCACCTAAACTATGAAATCACAAAATTAATTTGTAGTTAGTGTGCTTATTAGAAATTCAACATCAATTGAACATACATCCAAAAGCTAACAGTGTTTGGCAGAAAGAATTAAAAAATGTTTATAGGTTCTAAAGCGTTTATAATCAGAAGTAAAAGCACTCTCGAACAATCCCTTAATTAAAAAATACCTAGTTAGGAAAATTTTTAGACATTTGGCTTAATTTGCATCGATCCTTCAGGCCCTATATAATACATACCATCTTCTTCAACAAACTATAACATTAACAATGGAAGTCCTTTCAGAGCTTAATATTGGACCGTCAATACAATTTATCACGGTTTTTGTGGTGACCCTGATAGCCATTTTTGCTGGGTATTATTTCAAGTTCATCAAAGCCTCATTTTCTCTTACAGGCAAGAAGCTTCCACCAGGTTCATTTGGACTTCCATTGATTGGAGAGTCCATAAGCTTCATCGGGGCACAAAAACAGGACAAAACGGGTGAGTGGATCCAAACCCGAATCCGAAAGTATGGGCCAGTATTCAAGACCTCACTCATGGGCGATAAGACCGTGGTTTTGACGGGTCAAGCCGGTAACCGGTTTGTATTCAGCGGAAGTGACAATGGAATTGCAGGCAACCAAGTAGAAACTGCATCCAAGATTTTGGGAAAGCACAGCATCTTTGAGCTTTCTGAGTCTAGGCACAAGCTTGTCAGGAGTGGACTGATGAGTTTCTTAAAACCAGAAAGCATTCAGAGATTTGTGGGGGAAATGGATTCTCTCGTCCAACAACAACTCTTTAAGGTAATTTCGAATTTGGCAGGTCATATTGCAATGTCACGTGACTTAGCTTAATTAACATGCTAACATAACTATAATTTTAGGAGTTCTTAGATTCGAAACACTTATTTTTATCTTCTTAATTGATTAGTAAGTCCATGCTTAGATCGCATTTGCCAATTTTGTATTTGTAGTTTTTGTACGCATTTGACCACCTACTCACATTTGTAAGATGGCGGTGTATATGAGGAAGGGTGTTAACTTGATTGTGTTAGCTTGTAATAGATTAGTTAGTTGGTTACTTTTCTATCTTGTCCTACACAAAGTCCTAGTCCTTATTTTATGGTTACCTTGTTTTAGGGAACCTTGTTTTAGGGAGCTTTACTTTACTTTCTTGTCTTAGGGAAACTTTGTTTCCTTGTCTTAGGGATGCCTTGTCTACCTCTTGGCTTGTAGTTATAAATGTATTGTAAGTAATACAAAGAAAAGTTAAGTTGAAATCAGAAAACTTGTTGCAGCTCCAATTCTCTCTACATTCTCCACTTCCTTCAATTAATCTTCTCTATGTTTTGACAGATTGTTGTCTCTAAGGCCGAATTAAGTTGTATGTCCTTTTTTATTTTTCAGAGATAATTGCCTAACTTTGATTTATAATTTCAGGAACTCAATGGCAAAGATTTGGTACAAATGGTGGGTTTAATGAAGAAAATAACATTCAAGGTGACTTGCAGTTTGCTTTTTGGACTTCCAGAAGGGCAGGAGAAAGATGAATTGCTTGAAGATTTTGCCATTGCAACCAAGGGTCTGTGGGCAATTCCATTGAACATTCCAGGGACAATCTTTTACAAAGCCATGCAGGCACGTGGCAGGATATCAAAGATCCTCATAAATCTCATGCAAAATCGACGAGGAGAGGAAGACAAAAATAGCCCCCAGAAGAATGACATCATCTCAGTCTTCCTCCATCTGATAGATGAAGCTGGCGAGCCTCTGCAAGTGGAGGAGATTCTTGATAATCTCATCACTCTCGTAGTTGCTAGCCATGACACCACCACAATTCTCCTCGGCCTCATTTTAAGACATCTTTCTACGGACGCCAAGACTTTTGGTGAGGTGCTTGAAGGTAATGAAACTTTGCTAATTAATTGTTAATTACATGATTAAAGATGTCAATTAATGTCACGTCATAAAATTACTTACAGTAACTTATTAGATTGTGGGTTGGTATATATCACCTTTTTCTCTTTCTTAATATAATAAACAATATTGGACGAAGAATCAAATAATAAACCTGGAGTGTTATTGCGAATACTTTTAATCACTTGAACTTCGCATATATATGGTTAACTAACTACCTCCTAAGTATATATTTTTTTTAAATAATTGCTGACAGAGCAAAAGGAAGTAGCTAAGGCTGTGAAAGCAAGTGGTGATGAGGGAAGGCTTACATGGAGTGAAATCCAAATGATGAAGCATACATGGAGAGTGGCCCAAGAGCTTATGAGATTGACTCCTCCAGTTTTTGGCAACTTCAAATGTGCTTCTAGAGACACTAGTTTTGACGGCTTTCACATCCCCAAGGGATGGAAGGTATTATACTTGGTATTTTTCTACAGTGTATTTGTATGAAAAACGTAAATGCGTCGTCTCTATATATGTTGTGGAAACGTAAATAATATGTAGTGTTACTAATTATAATCTCAGGTTTTCTGGGTTTCTTCTGCTACACACATGGACCACAACCTATTTGAAGATCCAAACAAGTTTGATCCATCGCGATTTGAGAGCTCAAAGAAATCATCATATCCCCCATACACATACATTCCATTTGGAGCAGGCCCTAGAATATGCCCCGGCTTAGAATTTGCAAGAGTTGAAGTGCTGCTCATCATTCACCATTTCATTACAAATTATTCTTGGACACCAATCATCAAGAACGAGCCCATAAGATGTGAACCCATGCCATATCCAGCCATGGGCCTTCCAGTTAAGCTTCGTAAAAATGAATCATCTTGTAGTAATTCACAAGTAACTTGTAATTCAAATTGTTAGGAAAAATTAATAAATATCTTTTATTATAGGATCACTATATTAATACACGATTATAAAATGTAGACAATAGCAATATACGAAAATTGTATAAATTAATTACAAAATACTATTATTTAAATATTATTATTAATCAAGTAAGCAAACCATGTATAGCCTTCACTATCAAGCCCATCAGTCCACCAATCTTATTTAATTGGTGTTAAGGTTTCCTTCAACGTGGGATATTTGCTTTCAAACTTCAAACACAAATAATTAGAAGAATGTTCATAAACTATACGTGGAAAATGTCACAATGTGAGCTTTGATTTGTTTAAAGTCTTTCTCGATGGTCAATCATAGGGGGCAACTTGAGAGTATTGACCAATTTCCTTGAAGTCGCATGCAGCCTACTTTCAAGTTTCAAATATTATATTAATAGTCACCGTTTTCTAATGTTGATTGACAAATAATAACTTTCTATATGTAATTTCCCGAGATCAACTTAAAATTATTATTATTATTTTTCATAATCATGCATGTAGAAAACCTATGTCAAATTTTGAGTCCATTAAATACGTTAGAGTTGTACAATTTGAGGCCAAGGGAAAATGAACAGGTCAAATGAGGTGGGTGTGCTCTATTCACAATCGCAAACTCTTTACATCAACGCAATTTATTACACTACACCTAAAATACAGGTGGATTTACTCTGTCCACGTGGATTTGTAAAGCCGAATACAGCAATGCTGATGTGTCAATTCTCGCTGGCTTCACTGGTCAGGCTTTACATCAAGCGGACGTCTGGGCAAAGCCAGCGTCCGAACACCATGCACTTTCCACGAGTACCCACGTGCCACGTCCTCACACAGTCGCCGAATGGGACCAACCTCCCCCTCCATTATTTTATCATCCCACATGACCCACAATGAAAATGTGCACGCCACAACGCGGGACACGATTAAGATATCCACACCCTTGATCTAACCAAAGGTCATCTACATCAACGGATCTGATTAAAGGACCCCACGCCACGTTACAAATTCGAAGCCCGCGTCCACGAGTGAGGCTCGTGCACGAAGCCTCCCGCCACGCTCTTCCTTCCATGGAGCTCGTGCCCAATCTAATTACAAATCCTCACGCCTCTTTGACAGTCTTATATTCCAAACGCACTCGGAAACCAGAAAGCTTTCGAATTCCAATTCAACTATATAAACCCGTTCACAATAAAGAACCTGGCTCTGCTTCTAAAGATCCAAATCCAAGAATCGAATCGTTTCGCTTCGTTTCGTCCGCCACAAGAAAGCGTTTCAACAAGACAGTGAGCGGTTTCTTGCACTCCGTCTCTGCGAATGGCATCGCTGGGCCTTCAATTCGGAGGAAGTCCATGCTTCGATATTTCCCAAGACAATCTTTGCAGTCCCTCATCCAATCAGAGGCCGTGTGGTGCGATTATCCGCAGCCTCACCGGATCAAGGGGTGCGAGAGTCAATTCATTGGCGGTGGCGGTGGCGCGGGCCAGTTTGGAAGCGGTGCCCCGACAACGGCGTCGCGGCGGTGGAAATGGAAATAGTGCCGAGACGGCGGCAGCGGCGTATGAGAAGTTGGACGCGTGGATGAGAGATTCGGTGGTGGAAATCGTCAAGAATCTTAGAGAAGCGCCGCTGTTGGTCAATGTGTACGGGAAGGGCAGTACGGACGAGAAGCCTAGGATTGAAACGGAGAAGGGGGTGGAGGAAGAGAATTGGGAGGTGCTCAGGCGAAAATGGGAGGGTGGGGTGGCGCCGTTTCCTGACGGCGTTATCTTCGTTGAAGAACTAATGGATGACGATGAAGGTGACCGGAACGGTGACGGAGATGGGATCACGCGGGCATGGGGGCTAGTGGTGCAGGGGAAAGGGGAGGAGTATGCGCCAGCTTGTTACTTGTTGAAGACGAGTAAAGTAAAGGCCGGGTCGGGTTATGGGCTGGGTATGGGCTTGGGCTGCACTCATTTCTGCTTGGTTCGGGTCAAGAGTTTCAGGGAGACGGCCCAATCTCAGCTGAAGAATTGCTGGCTGTTGCAGGCCCTGCAGGGCCAGGCCCAATGATACTCTAAATCCAAAATCAATTAATTTGTAAATCAAAATACCAACTTACAAGAGCACCAGATTAATTTGATGCTCACTTAAATCATATTAATTCATTCATGGTGTACAGTACTGTAATTGTACAACTCATAACCATGATGATATAACTAATGTGGATCAAATTTTTTCTTTCTTCTTTTCTTTGAAGTCTTTGTCATTTTCCTTTGTGTGAAGGAATTTGGATGCTGTATGTGGTGACTTGAGAAATTTATGAGTTTATTTTATTTTATTAGTTAATAATTGAATGATTTTGATATATTTGATGTTTTATGTCACTTTTGTGAGATTTTTTTATGCTGGAAAACTTATAAATACATTATCCGCTTGTCACGGATAAGACTTTAAGTGATTTTAAATGATTATGAAGAGAAGCACATGGGACATAGGTGATTCAAGTCTATCCATAATCACTCCCAAACGATCACGATTCAAGTCTATCCATAATCACTTCCAAACAATCCCTATGATTATTATGAGTAATTTCCTTGCATATTGGAAAAGAGAGGCCCCACCATGCATAAGGTCAAGTAGCTCACATAAGCCTTCCCATGTGCAACTGTAACGAGTGCTTGAAATTGAAGATCATGTTGCTTCGTGCTTATATTTTTGCACAAACTTTTTAAATTTTGGAATTATCATTTGAGTTTAGTTAGGTTTTATTATTTTGGAACGTTGGTCTACCATTATGGCTTTTAGTATTTTGGATTCTTTTTCTTTGAATTCATTGGCAATTTGAATATAAAAGAGTATATCCTGGAATGATGAATGATGTAAGACTAATGCATCAAAGTGATGAATGATAAAGACATCACAAATTGAAAGATAATAAATATTAAGGGCCCGTCTGGTAATGTTTTCAGAGAGTATTTTCAAAGAATGTTTTCATAGAATGAAAACGAGAAAATGAAAACGCATTTTCAGAGAACAAAAACGCGTCTGGTAGCTTAGTTGAAAATTGTTTTCAGAGAAAAAAAACATTGAAAACGCATCTGGCAGTAATATGTGAAAATGACAAAAACAGTGAAGATGTATGTAACTTTAATTAAAATGCATTATGTTTTTTTTAATACAACATTATGTGATCAATATGTGAGTTTAAAAAAAAAAAAAATAGTACGTATATTATTTAAAAAAAATATTTTTTAATCATTTAAAAGAATATTATTTAAAAAATAGAATAAAATTCTATAGTATAAAACTAGAATTATCTTTAAAAAAAAAATTGAAACCTCAACCCAACCTTCGCTTTCACTCTCTGCAAACCCACCCCAATTCTATCATTCCCCTCTCTCTCTCTCTCTCTCTCCCCCCCTCCAGATACCTCTCTCATTCTCTCTCTCTCTCCAAAATTGAAGAATCAGACCAACCCCCCTATTTTCCACTTTCTCTTCATGCTGCTGCACCCTCTCTCTGTCTCTCTCTCACAGCAACCTCACCTTCCAATAGCTTCCCAGCTCATATTTCTTTTCTTGGATTGAAAATTGATTCGGCAATTAGTTGTTCAACGATGGTGGTTCAATTCAATTGCGTAGAGATTTTGTTGGGTTCGATTGAGTGGCAGTGATATCAATCTAGTTCGATGGGGCGGCGGTGATTTTGATTGGGTGCTGTTGGTGGTTCAAGTTCTGGGTGTGGTTCTCTGTTGGCAGCTTTTGACGGTGATTTTGGTCAAATGGGGAGAGAAGCAACGTGTTTTCAGTGTTGTTTCCTGTGAGAATAAAAACAGCTTTTTTCTGTTTTCTACAAGTAAACGTGAAGTTGTTTTTGTTTTCATAAAACGTTCTCTGTATTTTCTGTTTTTGCCTACCGAACATGTTTTCTGTTTGTTTTTGTTCTCTCAAAATGAAAATGGGCTCTCAAAACATAAACGAACGGGCCCTAAGTTAATACTAATTACATTACATACGCGCATCTGTTCCATTCATATCTTTATTCCCCAGCCACTTTTTTTCTTTGGTCGAATTATGATATTTCATTACGAAGTCTCATCTAAAATAAAGACGCCACACATACAACAAAACATAGCAGCAATTTACACAATTTTGATGAAAATGATATTAAATTAGGCATCCAGGAAACAAAATATTGTTGCTTGGTAACTTTGTAATCTTCTTTCATACAACACAAACAAAAACCTTAGGATAATGATTCATTAATGAAAATAAATTGTACTGAACGAACACTCAAATAAAAATGTTTTGGAAAAGTATATTGAAAAAGCTACACCCCCACACTCTAATAGCATCACTCTTAAGCATTGTGTGTGCATAATCTAGATGATAATTTTTCCCTAATTTATTATCACCACATTTATACTACATTACAAGGTAAATGAATATGTCCAAAAATAAAGGGTAAATTAATATGGCATGATATGGGTAATTATTATGTCAAGGGCAAAATAAGAGCTTTTTCCAGGCAACCAAACAAGGCCTATAGCATTACGGTAGAACGCGTGGGAAAAAAAGCACGGCGTTTTCTCTTTTGGGCCAAAAATAAAACCAAAGTCCCTCCAACCTGTTTGAATAACCTGTTTGAATTTGAAAATACCCACGTTGTTGTTGTTAAGCCTCCTCTAAATTACATTTTAAACCACGAGAGAGCAAGCAGCCGAACGAAACTAAACGAACAACCTTTGTACTAGTGAGAGCGCGCTCTTCTCTTTCTTCTCCAAAATTCAAATTGAATATCAATTAAATAAAAATTCCCACGGATCTGCTACGCAAAACTTCAAAACCCTAACCCACCAACCCCTCTTCCCTCTCAACCTCAACCTTCCATTCTTGTTTCCTCCCGCGGGGAAGTCCAAAGATTCATCATTTCAGCACTCACCCTTTTCGTTTTTGTTTCAAAAGTTTACAAATTTTAGCGCCCATGAGTCAGATTTAGTGGTTCTTGCAAAAGGGTCGGTTTTTAAATTGGTGTATTTGAATTGGGTTCAAAGATTATGGAAGACCGATGTGATTCAGGAAAAGGGTTGGTCTCGATACCCAGATCGGATTCAAAGGTTGGTTCTTTTTCCTGCGCTTAGTTTGCATTTGAGGGAATTTGTTCTCTAGTTTTCGTTCATTTCACTGGTTTCTGATTTTTTATTTTTTGGGTTGTTTTAGACTGTTGGGGAGAAGCGGGTGAGTACCGAATTGGGACAAGAACGTGACTTGGGTTCTCGTAAGCGGCTTAAAATGCGAGATCTTGAATCTGTTTGCCGGTCTGAAGGTATTTATTATGAACATATGAAAATTTTCTTGTTGCTGTGCGGCTTCTTTTTAATTGAACTTTTTGGTGTCGAACGTGGTCTCCCTTATCGAATATGATTCTGCATTTTTGGCGCCGAAAAATCTTTCTTAAGTATATTTAGTTTCAATTTCTTTGGATATATATGCTATACATTTAGACTATTGAAAACATTGGTGCACCCAGTTTATATAGTTTAGAACTATAACAGAGAAGGTATAATTACTCAGAGGTAATGATGTCCAAGGCTCTACGGACATTCATATCATGGGGTTTGCATTTGCTTTGTTTTTGTAAATAATTTACATTCTATTTAAACTCAAATTGAAAAGTTTCTTTTGGTTTGCTATTCAGAGTGGTTTTGGGTTCAATACTAAGCCCTATTTTTCATGCCACAGGAATTAATCCCCATCATACAAAATCCTTGAAAAACAAAGAATCAAGTGGTCAGTTTCAATCCAGTTGTGAAGAGATGTCTCAAGTTACTGAGGTGCCTATAACATTGGATTTGGATGCTTCTCAACCAGGAAAAGCATGGAGTAAGACATTATCGGTAGCCGTCAATCCTGCTTCTAGACCACTGGATCTCAATACAGACATGTGCCTTGCCAACAATACAGCTCAGGACGACAGTCAGCAATGCCCTGAGAGTTCTGGAAAGATCACCTTGCTTAGGGATCCTAGTAATTGTGTAAATGAAAAAGGCATCCGATTGGACCTCAATGCAGAAGATGCTTCAATTGCAGAAAATCAAGATCCATTTTACCCTTATAAAAATACCAATCACTTGAAGCCAAGAGCTGTGTCTGAGTGTGGGAGCTGTACTGGGCCACTGGAAGAGAAGGATTCAATGAGAGTGTGGAAGGAGATGAAGCAAAATGGTTTTCTCTCATCTACTCATGGAGGCATTCCGATGCCAAAGCAACGGACCAAGAAAAGTAAAAATGAAGAGCTCAAGAAAAAGATGGAACGTGCAAAGAGGGAACAAGTGGACAGGTTCGCAAAGATTGCTGCTCCAAGTGGACTGCTCAATGAACTGAACCCTGGGATTATAAACCATGTGAGAAACAGAAAACAGGTCCGTTCAATCATAGAGTCCCTTGTAAAATTTGAAAAACTTGAAAATGACCGTGTGGGAAACATGCACGCAACCCATCCGAAGAGTGGAGCATGTGAAATTGGGAACAGGAAGGACCTGCAAAATATGAATGAGTCCGGAGTACATTTCTGTCATGGAAGTCGGCATCAAAATACTTCCTTTGAGGGCGGGCAGACAAGAGGGTTCCCTATATCCATGCATAGATCTTTTATTCCACAGGACAAAGGCGGAGACGGTGAACGAACCACAGTAGATAGGTTTAGCGGTAGAAGGTTTATGTCACCCTCCGTCCTTGAAAATGAGGAAGATACGCTAGCATTCAAGTTGCCATCATCAACTAATGCATCTGAGGATGATAGCCCTTTGTCTAATGAAGAAACAGCATCTTATCTTTCTATTAAAGGTGATTATTTAAAATTTTGATCTTAAATGTTTAATACTTTAAATATGCCGTGCCTTTAGGAGTTGTTTTATGAATTTATAAAAGTAGGTTAAGTAGTAGTCAAGTGATGAATGGGGGAGATCTTACATGTTGAAAAAGGTGGATGTGGTAGCTGATGTATGTTTTCTTTTTCCTTCTTTCTTTTTCAGCTGCTACCATTGCTTCTCAATGGTTGGGACTTATTCTTCAAGACATCAAAGGACGTCTTGCAGGTAACGCTGTGTCTGTTAAATCACTAGTGGATCTTGTTGGAATGGATCACATCCTTACGTGTACTCTATTCATGTAACTGCAGCATTGCGACGCAGTAGGAAGAGAGTTCAAGATGTAATAACTACAGATTTGCCATCATTGATATCAAAAGAGTTTCCCTCTGATCAGGAGAATGATCCTTGTATCATGAAAAATTCCACCGGTGGATTTCCTAGCTGTACTTTTGCAGACATGCATCGAGCAAGATGGAACCCGTTGTTTGAGCAAATGGATAAAGCACTTTCTGAAGAAGAGGATCAACTTGTGAGTAGTATCACAGCATTTTAAATAGATGAAGTTGCTCTGTGAATACTATCACAGCATTTTATTTTTCTTATTTGAATATTTACATGCAATTTTCTTGTGTTTGGTTATAAATTTCAGGAAAGTTGGTTGAACCAAGTAAAAGAAATGCAGCTTCATTGTGACCAGGGGCTTCAAATTGTTCAATGGAACACTGCTTCTGGCATTCAACAATTGGGAACATCTGAAAATGATCCCAGGTAAAGCTTTTTATTAGCATCAAATTTTCCTGTAGTTACTTTTGCTTTCATAAATCTTCAATCTAACGCACGAATGGCTGGATGGTCTTAATGTTTAGAAGTCAAATTCTTCTCAAAATTGCTTACAAATCAAATGGTAACTTCATGATTTTCAACTAAAGTAAATGTTGTAATTATATTATTTTTCTTTATGATTGTCTTGCAGATCACATATATTGGATAACTCAGATAGGGCATTAGCTGTCAGGGCTGCTGCAGCTTCGATTTATTCAACATGCAACTTTCTTTTGTCGACAAATGTACCCTGTTTCTGAGCTTGTTCACTACAGTCCTTCCTCTCTTCAATCTCTGTCTAATTTAGTTGACCTTTTTTTTTTCCCCGCTAGTGAGCAATCAGCAAAATCGTGATTGGGTTTATAAGGCTTTGCTCAGTATTTTGAGTCTGTAACATCAGAAACGGAGGTCATGGATCTGTCAGCGTATCTAGAGCGGCAGAATACGACTGTTACAGTTCCAATTGTTGAAATAATAAGTCTTGAGATTTACTACTTTGTTAGTCGTTGATTTTCAGGTTCTGTAATTCACTCCCTCTTGGCTGAATTTTGAATCCATTTGACAGTTTGTTGCTAATGATGATGATTTGATATATCAGAAATTGACAGTTTGTTGCAAGATATTCCTATAATAGCCAAAATCAATAAAATCGGTTCAAAAAACATGACAAAACATGAACTTGGAAAAACATGAGGTTGCAGCCCGATTTCCGCATTCTGGGATGGACTTGTACGTCTAAGTTGAGTACAGTTATACAAAACATAAAACATCAGAAGTCAGAAGACTCAGAACACACTAGGATCTCACAGACCAAAAATGCTTTATATAAACTTTTACAAAGACTTAAATACAACGTTGCTCAAAGTGAAGAAAAATGAATACATATTTTTACAATCTAAATTATAGCCTTTCCTCAAAGCAGCTGTGACAAGGCTTCTATATAATTTACAAGGCCCGCATATGACCGTGTTTGCTTGTAATGAAATACAACTTTAAGTAGGGGCAGAAACTTCTTAAACAACAAAGTTAGTTATAGCTTGGCATAATAGGCAACAAACTATTACGGCCTCACGTTTCCTATTTCTGTATGTACGCCTAGAGCCAGTTAGGTCCCATCTTGCTTGACATTGGCTTAGATGAGGGTTCATCGGATACCTTGGCAAGTGACCGGTACTGCAATTTTACACTCTCTGCATTATCCAATGTCTTTACCACATACCTGTTGATGCAATTTGTACAATGAAAACAAATCTAAGCCAGCATCTCATTTGACAAAAGAATGCGACGCAAGAATGTAAGGTGGAACATTTCTTGATAAATTTTAAAATTGTTATACAAAATAGGAAGAAAACTAGAACATGACTAACCATCCATTTAAGCATTGTGTTGTGACAACAGCCTCGCGCCCCACAAAGCGCTGCGGTGTCCTCTTATTCCCCTGTGACATTTCACTCCAATTATTAGTTAGAACAAACAATTGAACAAGAATTAGAGCCAAGTTTGGGACTTTACTCTGCTAACCTTTATAATAACTCGGTCTGTCACTACAAATGGAAACTGAACACCTCTACCCCTCGGAGTGTCCACGAGAACTGAATCACTGTAACCACCCTTTTCCTACATGAGAAGAAAAAAGGACTTAGTCTCAAGCTTTTGATAATAGTGTCCTAATGATGTCACCATTTCTGAAGACAAACCTGGTCAAACCTTTCTCTTCTTCTTTTGGATGAGCGATAAAATTGTAACTCTTCTTCCCGGCGGAATGCCAGCACAGCAGCTCGAAGAGCTGCACATATAAGACAAAATAAGTAATACTAGAGTCTAGAGTGAGTTCTGTAACATACTACACTTTGTCATCTGACAGTTATTCTTTCGTCCTTTCTCTTGAGCTATAAGAGCCCCAAACCATGATCTTCCCACTTAAATGTCAACGTTTTTCTTTCCCTAAGACAGTAAATGCTAGTCCCCAAGTATTCCCATCCAGGGTTTCGGATCCCCTCTCTCTGTTCCTTTAAGATTTCATTTTGTCCCCACTTCTTTTTCCTTTCTTACTCAAGTTAATTTCAAAAACATCAATTCCTTTTTCTTTGGAGCCTTCATCAACATATTTAGACATGCCAAGCCAGACAACAAGTTTTCTAGCACCAATGAGACAGGGCTACTGATATAGAGAAGTTCAGCATGGAACATACAGAACCAAGACACGGGCAAATGATTTGCTGGCTGTCCCCATTACATATAGCTGAGAAGATATTAACTTCGAAATGGTACGTGGACATAAAGCTTCGATGAAATTTTTTTCACTTACAGAGATTTGGGGCAATTGAATCTTCTGAAATTGACTGAGAACAGGTGTAGCAAGCTTTCTGAAAACATAATATGATAAAAATTCAATTTTGACAATCAAAACCAAACAAAAATTTAATTAACCAAAAGCAAGTACAAGGCATATCTTCTTAGCATTGGTTTATAGAATCCTACATGCACATGTAGCACATATATTTGCCAGCAAAAGGGGCAAAATAGTGTGGAAATATCACTTTTTAGCTTCTTTTTTTGTCTTTGTAAAATCATTTAACACTAGTATCTCTCTTCATTGAATTCCACCCCACGGTCAACAGTTAGCAAAATGGAGTTTTGCAAACTTGCTTGCACCCTTTAAAATGAAAGCAATTGAAGCAAGGACGGTATCCTGTCTTATCAACAAAACAACAATGCTATTGTAGCTATCTTTATTTTAAAATTGTAGAAACTGAAAATTATGCACATTACTAGTTATATATGTAAAATCATACATACATATGCAGCCAAAATACAGCAGAGAACATATATCAGCAATCTTGCCAAGCTTGCACTCACTAGAAAGAAAGCAATGCCCAATTATGTATCTCCATAAACTTTCAAAGTCTAAATACCATTATGAAGGACTTAAAGTTTCTATGCCAGTCAGTTCATTACAAGAATATGTACCCAGTACCTTTTCTCAAAGACTAACAGAAACAATCACATCTATAACAGATAAATGGAGCTCACCATTCTAATAACATGCTGTATTCCACTACCTCCAAAGGAATGCCCGCAAGGCAATATCATTGCATCATCCATCAGAGCTCCCCTGCAAATCGACACAGCTCAAAGACTATGAGTCACCAATTCCATCTTGGTTAAAGCTAAAAAACCAGAAAAGTATAACCAAATACAAAACCAAATAACCAATACTTGAACAAACAAAACTTACGTCACAGGATCAGAGAGAATTGCTCTCAAAGAGTCTCCAGACTCAGACGAATACATAACATCCTTTCTTCCACTAAACCCACATCCATTTTCCACAACTGAATCCTTTTGAGCAGAACCAGACCCCTCAGACCCCTGCAAATACTGAGAATAATAAATTTCACCGTCTGGTTCTGCGACTGTGACCACATTGTGATAGTTTCCAAGCCTTCCTTGCTGAGTATCACTGGGACTAGCCCTTGTGTTGTTGTTCATTATTTGCTGCCCCACACTATGGTCTTTCACCAACACCTCTCTACTTGATCCTACTATCACAGTTCCACCTAATTATAAATAAATAAAATAAATAACATGCCAAAAAGCAGCATTCAACGACAGTTTCCAAAATTAGAAACTATATCATGACAAGCTCAGAACTTTCCGCAAAAATCGCTTACCAAAAGAAGAATGGTGCTGGTTATGGTGCTTAACTTTCCCATTTCCCATTTTGTCTTCGCCATTGTTCCCATTATTACTGGCAATGCCCTTGTTTCTGTTATCCACTCCGACAAGCCCTCCAACTTCAGCGTCACCTTCATCAGCCTCATCATCATTGTCCACGTCATCCTCGTCGTCGTCGTCGTCGTCATCCTCGTCCGATCCCTCACCGCTCGGAGTCGTGTCGGCTCCATTCGAGTTCCAGTTTCGGGGTTCGGGTGGCTCCCGGCGGTCCGGATTCTCGTTATACATGCTGGGGCGGAAATCAGCGCTTTGCGGCGCGAAAAACCGGTCATCAATGAAACCGCTGAGCTCTCGGGTCTTCGGACCCGAGTCCCCGACCCGGCGCTGAGGCGGAGCTCCGCAATTGAAGCGCAAGTTCTCGTCTTGGAAAACGAGCTGAGAGTTGAGCCCGTTCTGGGTCGGAACCAGACCTAATTTTTCGGAGGACATCTTTGGGCGGAAGTGGGAACTGAAAACCCTAATTTGGGGAATTGGGCATGATTTGCCGATTGCAATTAGGGGAAATTAAGGGTTTGGGAAGGTGAATTAGGGTTTTAGGGCAGTGACTGGGTGGCGAAAAAGACTCTCAGAGTCAGAGGGGTGTATTTGCTTACATGGAATATTGGGGAAGTAAAAAAGTGTAAAGCTTTGAGATTGGGGAGCTCAGTTGGAAATTAGGAAAAATAAAGGACTTAAAAGCATTAAACTTTTAATTGCAATTAAGCCACTGCAAAATGGTAGAACTACAAAATTATCTGAATCTTCACTATTCTTCTTGGATTGGAGCCTCTTGAGTATTTGGACCAGTTGGCGGCCCATCTTCATCTTGGTACATGTCGAATGAGTTGGAAACGGTGTTGGATTTGGAGAAAAAAACAAAGAAAAGAAAGTATAAGGCTCTGGTGGTGGGAGGAGGATTGAGGTGGAGAAGACAATGAGACAGACCGACAGACAGACATATATTACATACCAAACCAGTCACATAATTCACATTGACACTGACTTTGACTTTGACATTGACTTGGACATTGATGTTGAAATGAATGAACATTTGTTTTTGTGTTTTCACGATTTGATTTCAGCTTGCATTTTACTCATGCTTTGCTCTTTATTATGGTAAATAAATCAGGAAAGTTATGAATGTGTTCCAAGTTTGGGGTAAGGGGTTTTATGACTAATTATTCTGGTAATCCAAAGGAGTAGTGATACTGTTTGCTTGCTCCCCAAGTTTTCATGACTTGGCCCCAATAAAAGTTAACAAGCTTCCTCAACAGGCAAACAAGCCCCTTTCTCTCCCCTCCCTTTTTCTGTTTCTTTAAGTCATTGGTGAAGTGAAGTTGCTTTTGTTTGGGTTATGCATTTCCAAACTCCTTTTTTGTGTTTGTGGTTTTAAGATTGTCCTGTTTCTGAACTTCTATCTATCACTCAACCTGATTGTTTCTTGCTCTTATGATGCCAATTTTGAAAGTTGAAGACTAGCTGAAGGCAATTTTGTGAATGAAAGTTTTCTTCAACTACATGGCCAATGCTTAATCTCAATATATCTTGTTTGCCATTTGAATTCCATCAAAACAAGGATCTTCTTTTGAAGGTTGATGACTGGTTCGGGTTGTGTACGCATCAATCAATCATGGATGTTGTTTTTGGGTTTAGTTTTTCTTAACAAGAAAATCAGTTGTTGGTTCCTTACTGTTATATGGACAATCAAACATTCAGGGTCAGCTTAGGTGTTGGCATATGTTCTTGTCTGGTAGTGATTGCTCTCTGTCTTGTATAATTGCATATATGTTGATATTATGTGGACAAATTTTGAAGGGTTTTCTTTGGCCATATATTTGATGTTCTGTTTGTTCTGGTTCCCTGTATGCCTTACTTTTCAATTTATATGTTTCCTAAGAAAATTCAACAATAAAACTTTTCTTTTAAAGACTTCTCTGCTAGCCTGAACATAGAACTCTAGAAATTGTCCAGATGATGGAGTGATATTTGGGAATTAAGTGCATGTATGGAATTTGGGAAATCTACCAGTTAAGGGCCTTTTAATTTCAATCTGTGGCAGAGATGGGTGGAGTGATAATTTGCTTAAAAGGAAATGTAGAGCAGGAGGGAGATGAAAATATTTGAGTCTTTATTCATTCACTGCTGTGCAAAACCAGAGAGAAGATCATGTAACAATTTGGGTAACTAGTCCATTTAACTTGCAATCCTTTTCTTTTTTTATGCTTCCTCTCATAATGTGATGCTGTCTCCTGACAGAAGGTTTGGATTTAACAGAGATTGCATTTGACTAATTAAATCCTGATTTATTCTATCATGCTATTCATCTGGATAACTAAACCAGTTCTTAATGAAAAAAAAACAGAGCCAGGTTGGAGAACACAGCTGAAATTTTGACATCATAGCTATAACAGAAAGCTGCAAATGCCATCTCATGAGGCCAGACCAAATCAATCATAGCAAAAACTGTTAGTGGGCATGTGTTGTTTAGGACCTGTTGTTGTTGGTAGGTGTGTGTGGTGCCCCCACCTACCAATTCAACACAAGAGGCTCCAGTTTCAAACTTTCAACTGCTGTGACAAAAAGTTGAAGGGCTCTCAAGTTGTCCCTGAACAAAAGCAAAGCATGGAAGCAAAATATCAAAACAAGGGATTATTGGTTGGTTGGTGGAAACTAAATACTGATGGCTGCAGGAAAGGTGAGGAAGGGATTATTGGTGCTGGTGGTATTATCAGAAATGCAATGGGGACTGGGTTGGTGGATTCTCTGCTAATATTGGGAGGGGGTCTGTTTTACAAGCTAAGTTATGGGCCATCCTCTATGGATTGCGGCTTGCTAACCAATCGAATTATTTTCCCCTTATTGTGGAGTCTGATTCCTGTTTGGCGGTGGACCTCGTGAATGCGCCTAGTTGTGATCCTCTTCACCCTTTGTTCACTCTTATCTCTAGTTGTAAAGCTAGCATGACTGGTGGTGTTTGTCGTATTCATCATGTCTTCAGAGAAAGCAATTCTGTTGCTGATATGCTTGCTTCTATTGGGGTCACCAAGCCTTTGGGTCTCCATACTTGGGTTACTGCTCCTGTTGCTGTCAATCAGTTAATCTTCAAGGATATGTGTAGGATGTGCTTACCCAGACTTATTGTTCCTTAGTGTTTTATTGGGCCTTGCCCTCCTCTTTACCAAAAAAAAAAAAAATATCAGAACAAGATTTCTTTATGCGCAACGCTTCTCCTCAATAATGCCTTCTCACTTTATATGTTCTCCAAACAATGGAAGCAAGCAGCAGCTTTTTGCAGCTTTTCGTTTCAGTGCATTGCTGCCCATCTTTTGTAACTTGCTTAATCTTAAACATTTGGGAGTTAGTTTGTGAAAGCAAAGTCTTTTAACTCGACTGCCCAAACCAATGCACATTGAGCTACTACCTTGCATCTTGAGCTCAATCCATGTTATCAAAGGCAGTGAGATTCTTGACTTTTGATGAGGTTACATGGAATGGAAGAAAACATTATGGGACAGAGCAACAGATAATAATACTATAAACCCAAGCACTTGGGAATGTTACCAAAAAAGAAAAAGAAAAAAGAAAGAGGTGTATTTGTTTTCTTCACCTGCATTAACAATCCATATCCAAAGAAACTCTAATTTATAGAGGAAGCCATGTGCTAGCTGATAATGCAAATACCAACGTATTTATTTGTTTATTTTGCCCTTGGGCCCAAAACCCTAATTCTTATTTAAGTCATGGCATTGGCTGAGTGCACTAGGGACAACTCATTGGCATTGCTTTGCAATCTATGCACATGGCTATGGAAATTTATATTCTTTGACTGCCCTTTAAAGAAATTGGGTGTTCTTTTCCGTGCGTTGTAGTTGTTAGAAGTGCCTTATTATTATTTTTAATTTATTAGAGAGAAATGTGATAGTATTTTATTTATAGGAGGAAAACCAACTAGTACAAAAACTGAACTATATCGTCAAGATTATGCGAGTTTTTCTACATATATGGGCTTAGTCGGTCTAATTAGGGAGCCTTATTTTTATGTGTTTTTAATTGTGCCTTTGGCCAGAGAGATATCAAAGAGGAGATGGGCAATCCATGCAATTCATTGGGAAGAGAAAAACATTGGAGAAGGTTTAAAGAGAAATAAACAAAGAAGGCATTAGAAGAAAGTTGAAATTAGAACCTGAAGATGTGGGTGGCATAATATATAACATAAAAAAAGATTGCTTCTATTCCGACAGGGCATCATCATGTGTGTAGTAAAATATTCCCATATAGCTTCATCATCTGTTATCTTCGAGATGCTCTATCTCTTTATAATATGAATATAAGCATGCCCTACCATTTTGGGTTTTTCTTCCTTTTGCATTATTATACTCAGCTCTTTAGCTGCATTAGCCTTAAAGTGGGCACTAAGATTCTCTGGTCTCCTCAGCCTCTCAACTCACTTTTGACTTGCAGATTGTATTATATTGCCTTTGAATTGCCATCATTGTCAACACATGGGCCAAGAACAACCACCAACCCCTTCCCCATACAGGTCTTCCAAAGTCAATTCTGCCCTTTCATTGTTTCTTTGGTTCTATTTTTCTTTTCTGCAGGAGGGATCTTGATATGCATGGTTTAGTAACTGTAAGAGCCTCATTAAGGAGATAGCAACCAACAAGTATATAGATAGTAGAATTATGGTAAGTTGCAGAAGAAAACAGATTAAGAAGTATGCTCCGTGATATGTTTGCAAAACTTTCTAAAAGCCTTTAGAAGTCAACAATAGAATCAGCTCTTAGAAAGAAACATGATCAAGACAGAAACTGGAAGAGTACAAAAGATTAGTAGTGACAATATCTGAGAGGGACCCAAATTTGGAACCCGGCAAAGAAGAATCTGGTGACCTAGCTACTTGAGGCATGGGAGGAGAAACTACAGAAATAAACAGGAAATCCACAATAGAAGGAAAATAAATACAACAATACAGAAAAGAAAAACCTTCCAACAATAAAAACTTTCTTCTCCCTCCGATGAGAGTAACCAACTGGATTCTTCTGTGCCGGATATCCCCTTGCAAATCCCTTCACTGAATATCTGTTAAGATTAGTTAAATTCATCACAACTCCTCTTGGCCTTCCGATGGACATCTGATCAGCTCCAATATGTTGACCACCTCCGCCATGTCTGGTCTGTTTGACGGCACTTGTGACGTGCATATCAAGCCTAATTTCATAACAGGAATAGCCTCTTCTGCAGGGAAATTTCCTTGGAGCCTACCATCAATGCATTCCTCTACTCTGCCTTCTTCTAATGCTCCTCTGACCATGTCGCAAAGAACCACAACATCATCTTCCATGTACTCTACAGGCCTCTTCCCAGTGACCACCTCCAGAACCAAAACCCCAAACCCATACACGTCACATTTCTCAGTTATCTTTACTGTTTTGCAAGCGAACTCTGGTGCCATGTAGCCAAGGGCACTCTGGATCTTGCTGCTCAAAACATATCGGTCAAGCATTGGCAACAACCTTGCTAGGCCAAAGTCTCCCACTTTGGGTTCGCCCGAGCTGCCGATCAGGACATTGCTAGATTTTATGTTGTAGTGAATTATGTTCATTTGATGCAAATGGGCCAAACTTTTCGCAGTTCCAAGAATTATATTGAACCTGTCGTTCCATGACAGGAAGTTTCCACCTGCTCCATCATGAAGATGCTTATATAAACTACCGCCAGAGACATATTCATATATGATGAGCTGCAATGATGGAGTCCAGTAATAGCCTTCGATTTCCACAAGATTATCGTGCCTCACTTTCCCCAATTTCTTAACTTCCCTTTCAAATTCTTCTTGAGACTTGACAAGACTTGAAACAGTGAGCTTCTTGATTGCAACAGGCCGCCCATCTCGAAGAACTGTCCTATAGACTGCTCCAAACCCTCCACGACCAAGCTCACAGTCCTTGTTGAGTAGAGCATGTGCACCAGTGCTGAAGTCAGGCTCACCTGAAAACATGAAAAGCTTGCCGGAGTTGCCATCTGTTGTTGGGGAATGGCTGAAATCATCCCCAGCTGATAACGCGAGGGCTGCTGGTGAATGAGTTGTAGAAGATCGGACTCGGAGATTAAGTACAGTGATGGCAATCACACCAATGACAATGACAGCAGCTGCAGCAATGGCAATGAGTGCAGAAATACTAAGGATGATTCTTCTATGACCAAGATTTGAAGATAATGTTCCTGGTGTGGTGGAGTCAGAAGAGGAGTTGGGATTGAGGACAATGGGTTTCGGAAGAACTGTTGGGCAAGACTTATTAACTGCAGAGCCACAAAGAGATGGATTGCCAGAGACAGAGGAAGGGGAGATGGTATTGAAAAAGGCGCCCGCAGGTAGTTCACCCTGGAGGTTGTTGTGGGAAATATTGAAGGAAAGAAGGTTGGGAAGATTGACTAACTGCTTGGGTAGGCCTCCCGTGAGGTTATTGAAAGACAAGTCCACATTTTGTAAGTTGGTAAGTTTGGCCATTGCTGCAGGTACTGGGCCAGTCAATCTGTTCTGTGATGCAATTCTGGAGAATTCAACCAAAAGAATATATCAAAAAACAAGAAAAATATGTTAGAATGCAAAAATAGAGTAGGACTTGGATTACAACCCCATAACAAAATTAGTGACAACGAAACCTTTGAGCTAGTAGCTAGTTTTCAAGAAGGAAATAGCAAAAATCCAGACTAATGTGGTATTACACGTTATCATCAAGCAAAAGTGGCAGCAAGAGATTTCACGTCTTCATTACTTCCCAGAAAATCAGTATGCAATTCATTAACATGAAACAATCTCAAACAACAGAAAAATATATCTCTGTACTTCGAAATCAAATTGCAGCACTTGAAGTTCTAACTTCCCAGTATGACCAAAATGTCTACAACATGAAGGATAATATTTAAACATACTATGTAAAAGTGGACTTCTTAAGTGCAAACACACATCCATTTCGACAATGCGCCAAAGAAAAGTTTTATGTGCAAATTAGTTCTCAGTTCTAGGTTAGGGTAAATGCAGAATTTCTCAATAACAAGCATCCAAAATGTTTAAATGAAACCTGGATTCATGCGTGAATCCCAAACTACCTGTTAAAATTAAAAAAAGCACGAGACCAGAAATGAAATGTAGAGCTAAGAGAACTTACAAAGTGGTCAGAGAAGAACAGTTCCCTATTGAAGTTGGAATTTTTCCTGTGAGAAAGTTAGTTTCCAATCTCAATTCCTTCAACGAAAAAGCCCCACCAATTTCCAGAGGGATGCTTCCACTGAGCCGATTCTCACTCAAATCCACATTGTCCAGGGCCTTCAACTCTCCAATAGTCACAGGAATAGGACCAATAAGAGAGTTACCGGAGAGGTTCAAACTACGTAAACTGCTTAAGACCCCAATGTCAGATGCAATTTCGCCAGAAAATTGATTAAGGGATAAATCCACGACTTGCAGATTTTGAGGCGGATTTCCAATTGAGGAAGATACAGGGCTATTTGCGCTTCCACTTAGTTTTTTCTCTGAAAGTGAAACTTCCTCTAAACCCGCCTTGAATATCCACGCAGGAAGTTCACCCGCCATCGAATTCTTACTAAAATCTAAAGCCACAAGGCTTGTGCAATAAGCCATAGACTTGGGTAAGCTCCCAGTGAACCCATTTGCAGAAAAATTCAACACCTTTAAAGCCTGAAGATTACCTATTGAACTTGGAACTTCGCCCAAAAATCGATTGCCAGAAAGGTCCAAAGTCTCCAGGCTCTTCAACTCTCCAATCCACTCAGGAACCTCTCCGGCAAATGAGTTCTGGTGCAGATTTAGATAGCTACACAGGCTAAGTTTCTGCATTGTCTGAGGAAGGTTCCCAGAGAATGAATTCTCGCTGAGATCAATGGACCTCAAAAGCAAGCAACTTCCAATTCCATCTGGAACTTGCCCGGTAAACCGATTATTCCCCAAATTAACTGCTCGCAAGTTATTCAGTCCT